>NC_057401.1:25629106-25730513 GCF_019320065.1 Cervus canadensis
CAATTTTCTTGAAAAGATCTATAGTTTTTCCCATTCTATGGTTTTCCTATATTTCTTTGTATTGCTCGTTTAAGAAGCCCTTCTTATCTTTCCTTGCTATTCTCTGGAACTCTGCAATCAGTTGGGTGTATCTTTCCCTTTCTCCCTTGATATTTGCTTCTCTTCTTTCCTCAGCTATTTGTAAAGCCTCCTTAGTTAACCATTTTCCTTTCTTGCAATTCTTTTTCTTTAGTATGTTTATGATCATGGCCTCCTGTACAGTATTATGAGCCTTTGTCTATAGTGCTTCAGTCACTCTATCTACCAGATCTAATCCCTTGAATCTATTCATTACCTCCACTATGTAGTCATAAGGAATTTGATTTAGGTAATACCTGAATACCTAGTGGTTTTCCCTACTTTTGTCAAATTAAGCCTGAATTTTGCAATAAGGAGCTCATGATCTGAGCCACAGTCAGCTCCCAGTCTTGTTTTTGCTGACTGTATAGAGCTTCTCCATCTTTGGCTGCAAATTATATAATAAATCTGATTTCGTGATTGACCATCCAGTGATGTCCATGTATAGGGCTGTCTCTTGTGTTGTTAGAAAAGTATGTTTGCTATGACCAGCACATTCTCTTGGCAGAACTCTGTTAGCCTTTGCCTTCTTCACTTCATACACCAAAGCCAAACTTGCCCATTATTCTGGATATCTCTTTACTTCTAACTATTGAATTCTAATACCCTATGATGAAAAGGACATATTTTTTGGTGTTAGTTCTAGAAGGCCTTGCAAGTCTTCATAGAACCAGTCAACTTCAGGTTCTTCAGCATTAGTGTTTGTGGCATAGGACTTGAATTATTGTGATGTTGAATGGTTTGCCATGGAAATAAACTGAGAACATTCTGTCATTTTTGAGATTGCACCCAAGTACCATGGTCTTCCCCCAGTGGCTCAGTGGTAAGGAATCTGCCTGCAGTGCAGGAGCTGCAGGAGGCATGGTTTCAGTCCCTGTGTCGGGAAGATACCCACGAGGAGGGCATGGCAACCCACTCCAGTATTTTTGCCTGGAGAATCCCATGGACAGAGAAGCCTGGTGGGCTGCAGTCCATAGGTTCGCAAAGAGTTGGAAATGACTAAAGTGACTCAGCACACACACACACACACACACACACACTGTATTTGGACTCTTTTGTTGACTGTAAGGGATACTCCATTTCTTCTAAGGAATTCTTGCCCACAGTAGTAGATATAATGTTCATCTGAATTAAATTTGCCCTTTCCCATCCATTTTAGTTCACTGATTCTTAAGAAGTCAGTATTCACTCTTCTCTTGCCATCTCTTGCCTGACCACATCCAATTTACCTTGATTCATGGACTTAACATTTCAGCTTCCTATGCAATATTGTTATTTACAGCACTGGAATTTACTTTCACCACCAGACACATCCACAGCTGATCATTGTTTGCGCTTTGGCTCAGGCTCCTCATTCTCTCTGGATCTATTTCTCCACTCTCCCCCAGTAGCATTTTGGACACCTTCTGACCTGGGAGGCTCATCTTCAAGTATTTTATTGTTTTACCTTTCCATACTCTCCATGGTATTCTCGCAGCAAGAATACAGAGTGGGTTGCCATTTCCTCCTCCAGTGAAGCACAGTTTATCAGAACTCTTCACTATAACCCATCCTTCTTGAATGGCCCTGCTAGGCATGGCTCACTGTTTCATTGAGTTATGCAAGCCCTTTCACCATGACAAAGCTGTGATCCATGAAAGCTTATGTTCATACAAAAACCTGTACAGACATGTTTATAGCAGCTTTATTCATAATGGTCACAAGCTGGAAATAACCCAGATGTATGTACATAAATGAATGGTTAAGCAAACTGGTCTATGCATACCAGGATATACCACTTATCAGTTGAAAAGAATGAACAATTGGCAGACCACAACCTAGATGAATTTCTAGATAATCATGCTGACTGAAGAGAAGTCAATCCCAGAGGCTTACATACTGTTAGATTCTATTTATATAACATTGCCTTAATGACAAAGTTATGGAGAAATAACATGTGTTTAGAACTTCACAGTGGTTACCAGGTGTTAGGAGAGTGTGGAAGAGTAAAGTGAATGTGGTCTAGCAACATCTTTGCAGTGATGGAAATACTATTTGACTGCATCAATGTCACCCTGGGTGTGACAGTGCAGTAAATTTTATAAGATGTTACCATTGGGGAAAATTGAGTATAGGGTACCTGAGGTCTTCTTACATTATTTCCTCAATTATTTCTTACATTGAAGTCTGCAGTTATGTTAAAAACATTTAATTAAAATTTTCTCATATGTACTCAAAGAGATATTTTCTCATATATACTCAAAGAAATATGGACAGTATTATTCATTGAAATGGCAAAAAAGCAAACTACCACGGAACAATCCATATATCATACTATAGAGGAATACACTAGTTGTATTGTATTTACATGATAGCATACTATCTAGTAGCTAAAATGAGTTATATATATGTGTATCCAAACGGATAATGTTGAAAAAACCAACAATGAAAAATAGTATGATACAGATAAAAAGACTTATGTATAAACATGTTATCAAATTCCACAGAAATTATTTTTGTTCCTTCTAGGAACATGTACTTCTTGCCTGGAGAATTCTAGGGACAGTGGGCTGCCATCTATGGGACTGCACAGTCGGACATGACTGAAGCGACTTAGCAGTAGCAGCAGCAGGAACATATACATGAAAATACATAAATGTAAAAAACATATGACATTGTGTGTAAGACATATAAACATGCACAATTCATATGTATATAATTTCCATATGTCATGTAGTATGTAATAATCCATGTACAATAATGGTACAGAGAAATTTTTTAAAAATTAGTCCCTAGGATGATGGGATGGTGGTTTTAATGATAAGACTTCAAGTATTTCTATGATGCTTAATTCTATCCAGTGATTCTCAGTTGTCAGCATTACTCTCTTACTCAGGTGTTTTTAGAAATACTTGAGTGTATATTTATTTGTTTTAATAACCAGAGATGCCATTGAAAATTAATGTCCTACAGCATGGGTTTCTACATGTACAAAGTGCCCAGTGAATAATTGTCCTTTTCTAAATGCTAATGATGTCTATTGATATGTACTATCTCAGTTGTCCTCATAGATCAAATACATAAGTTTATGCAATACCTGGGATTACAGTAGTTCATACTGATGAATATGCATGAATTTGGATTAACTAAGGCATTTATACTATTTTTTTAAATAACCAAATAAATAAAATATGATTATTCTTTGTCACCCAATTTGCAGTCTTAGGTGTGTTAAGAAAAAAATTATAATATTAACTAATTTAAGAATCATTATAATTGCAAGGTAGACAAATTGGAAGGTAGAAAAGTAAAACCCAAGCAATTTCATGGGTCCAGGTGAGTAATAATGAAAGCATAAATGGAGACAGTGGCAGCAGAAAGTGTGAAGAATAGGCTAGATTTATGAGATTTGAGATAAATTCTTAATAGGCAGAATTTATTGACTCAGACCAAAGTGAACATTCCTAATGTCATTCAGTTCAGTTCAGTTCAGTCGCTCAGTCGTGTCCGACTCTTTGTGACCCCATCTCATCATTAGCAACCTTTATTATCTTTGGTGGAAATGGTAAGCGTTTCAGCCAGAGACAATCTCATATTATTCCTCCAATCAGTCTTAATCTAGCAGGACAAAATTAAAACTGGATGAGTGTTGATTCTGGGACATGATTTTTATCATTGATGCTGTTTTTCTTGGTTGTTGTTTGCTTTTTCTTCCTTATGACAAAATCCCCTACATGTTGTCACTGGGTGATAAGTGGGCTCAATTTCCCTGGGAAATTGTTCTGGTTACTCCTCAGTCATGGGCAACTCAGCACGGTTGGCACCATAACAGAATATAATATCCAACAGTTAGAAATAATTTCCTTATGGCTTAAAGGTTATTTTACATTCTGTCTGTATTGAGAAATGTGCATAAATATGCCATATAAATTTTATAGCTACTATTTGCCCTAATTAAGTAAATTTACAAGGGAAATATACAAGGGAAAGTTCTAGTTTTAGGTGGTATAAACTCATTTGCTGAGGCAAGTTCACTCTCTCATTATCTCACATGGATATTTACGTAATAAATTTCCTGAGAGAAGATAGTAAGTATAAGTTTTTGAAAATTTTTTCATGATATAAACATTTTAGAGACATTCTTATAACAAAGTACTTAAATATCAGCTTACAGTTTTATTTGTGTGAAGATGAAACATTATATGTATCTTGAGCAAGCTTTGGTGACAGGCTGTGGTTAAGACTTATGGTTTGATATAAAACAATTGTCTTCAAATCCCTTTTTGAAAGGTTTTTTACTTTGTATTATGAAAAGAAAGGCTTTTTTTTCCCTTCAACATCAGCCTGACTGCTCTTATTTTTCCTGACTTTACTAAAATGTAATTGTAAGCTCATCTCTGATGTAGGATTTTGTTTATGCCTCTTCAGCTGGTCTGCTGCTTCCTTCTTTTATTGGCCAACACATGGGCTTTGTCACTTTCAACTACTGTCATGATCTCATTGACTAGAAAGCATTCAAAAGAGAGAAAATGCTCTCTTCCAGAATATGTGACTAGTAGAGCTAAGAAGATGAAGAATCAGATATATATATATATATATACATATGTGTATATATAGATATAATTTAGTATATTTAATATATAGCATATAGTAGTTTATAGTAATTTGAATGACTTTATGCCAAATTGACTATTCATGATTATAAATGCTTGCATTGCTAATTTAATATTGTCATTCTATATTTCATCTATAAGATTATTGATTTAAATTACAACACATCTAAGTGTTGTGCTTCATTGAGGAAAATATGACTCAGTTCAGTTCAGTCACTGTCATGTCTGACTCTTTGTGAGCCCATGAACTGCAGCACGCCAGGCCTCCCTGTCCATCACCAACTCCCGGAGTCCACCCAAACCCATGTCCATTGAGTCGGTGATACCATCCAACCATCTCATCCTCTGTTGTCCCCTTCTCCTCCTGCCCTCAATCTTTCCCAGCATCAGGGTCTTTTCAAATGAGCCAGCTCTTCACATCAGGTGGTCAAAGTATTGGAGTTTCAGCTTCAACATCAGTCCTTCCAATGAACACCCAGGACTGATCTCCTTTAGGATGGACTGGTTGGATCTCCTTGCAGTCCAAGGGACTCTCAAGAGTCTTCTCCAACACCACAATTCAAAAGCATCAATTCTTCTGCGCTCAGCCTTCTTTATAGTCCAATTCTCACATCCATACATGACTACTGGAAAAACCATAGCCTTGACTAGACAGACCATTGTTGACAAAGTAATGTCTCTGATTTTTAATATGCTATCTAGGTTGGTCATAACTTTCCTTCCCAGAAGTAAGCGTCTTTTAATTTCATGGCTGCAGTCACCATCTGCAGTGATTTTGGAGCCCAGAAAAATAAAGTCAGCCACTGTTTCCACTGTTTCCCCATCTATTTGACATGAAGTGATGGGTCGGATGCCATGATCTTAGTTTTCTGAATGTTGAGCTTTAAGTCAACTTTTCCACTCTCCTCTTTCACTTTCATCAAGTGGCTCTTTATTTCTTCTTCACTTTCTGCCATAAGGGTGGTGTCATCTGCTTATCTGATATTATTGATATTTCTCCCGGCAATTTTGATTCCAGCTTGTGCTTCCTCCAGCCCAGTGTTTCTCATGATGAACTTCGCATATAAGTTAAATAAGCAGGGTGACAATATACAGCATTGACATACTCCTTTTCCTATTTGGAACCAGACTGTTGTTCCATGTCCAGTTCTAGCTGTTGTTTCCTGACCTGCATACAGGTTTCTCAAGAGGCAGGTCAGCTGGTCTGGTATTCCCATCTCTTTCAGAATTTTCCAGAGTTTGTGATCCACACAGTCAAAGGCTTTGGCATAGTCAATAAAGTAGAAATAGATGTTTTTCTGGAACTCTGTTG
The DNA here is from genome assembly GCF_019320065.1 of Cervus canadensis. Taxonomy (NCBI): domain Eukaryota; kingdom Metazoa; phylum Chordata; class Mammalia; order Artiodactyla; family Cervidae; genus Cervus; species Cervus canadensis. The sequence continues at coordinate 25,635,128 of NC_057401.1, forward strand.
CTTTTTTGATGATCCAGTGGATGTTAGCAATTTGATCTCTGGTTCCTCTGCCTTTTCTAAAACCAGTTTGAACATCTGGAAGTTCACAGTTCACGTATTGCTGAAGCCTGGCTTGGAGAATTTTAAGCATCACTTTACTGGCATGTGAGATGACTCAGTTTGCTACAATTTTTGTTTAGCAATAACTGTATATATAATTGTCTAAGGTGTATTTTTAATATAATTTAAATATTTTGGATTGCTGGTTTATTTGCAATGTTTGCTTTAAAGAATTGCTTTGTTATCATTTTCACAAGTCAGAAATTTTTAAAATCATGCAACTTTTAAAATCATAAATTTCCTTTCATGTATATTTTGATTATATTTCTATTTGCAATCAAAAATACAAAATTGGGATTGAGAAGTACTATTTATATACTCCAATAGTAAGTAGAATGGCTAAAACTTCACAAGACTATCCGATATTAGTTTAGATATAGAGCAGCTGTTAAATAGTTATCTTAAATAGCTAAATTAAGTTAGTAAATAAGCCACATATAATGTAGATATTACAGAAAAAAGACTGTACTCTTGATAAGTTTCTCTCATTAATAGGTCAGCTGTTTATTCATTTATTCAGCCAGTGTTTAATAAGGGTCTCCTATGTGTCATCACAGGGATGAGTACTAGCAATATTATGAATATCCATAGTCACTATCCACATAGGTCTAGAATTTAGCTGCTTTCTCATGGCAGCCCTAGAAAATTTGCACAATATCTATATCAATATCTGTATCTTTAATTTTATTTATATGTTTATATCTGCTGCTGTTGCTAATTCGCTTCAGTTGTGTCTGAATCTGTGCGACCCCATAGAAGGCAGCCCACCAGGCTTGTCTGTCCCTGGGATTCTCCGAGCAAGAACACTGGAGTGAGTTGCCATTTCTTTCTCCAATGCATGCATGCATGCCAAGTCGCTTCAGTTGCATCTGACTCTGTGTGACCCTATGGACAGCAGCCCTCCAGGCTCCTCTGTCCACAGGATTCTCCAAGCAAGAATATTGGAGTGGGTTGCCATTTCTTTCTCCCATATTTATAGCTAATTTAACCTATATCCTCTGATGGAGGACAAGCTTGTGAAGTTCTCTGAACAGTTCAAGGTACAGTATTAAAATTAAGGTGGCAATCACAATATAGGGAACTCAGTCTTTCTTTGTTTTGTTTTATACTTTCTACTTCTTTGAAAAATAAGCTTTTGATTTAGACATGAGAAAATTTATCCTCACATAAGGATGTCTCCTTTTATTCTTTAAAGTAAAATAAGGAGTTTGATAAAGCATTATTTTTCCATTGGAAATTCCTAGTTCTGTGACTTTCTTAATCATTATGCTTTCTATAGAAATATGAAATATAACAAATCAAAATATTTGAGTGACTTTAGGGTTTTTTTCCCATAATTACTGATGAGGTAAGAATGGGATTTGTTGAAAGGATGAAGGAATTGAAAAGATTATTAATGGGATTAGAAAGAAACGTAGCTCGACAAAGTGACCTCTCATCATTCATATAGACCACTGCACAATTTTCCCCCCTGAGCCCCTACTTTCAATATTGTCCCTTACAACTGGTCATTCATGTCAGTGATAATATACTTCTGTACATTCAATTATATCTTTTAACATACTAAAAGAAAAGAAAAGAAAGAAAATTAAAATATATTCCATTACCATCTTGCCACAATAATACCTGTTGGAAGAAAAATTTTTTAAAGTGGCAGATATGGCCAGAGAGATTCAGATCTGCATCTGATAATGACAAATCTTTGATGATATTTAATTTTAGTGCTGGGTTGAAATAGTTCCATTAATTATTCTACTTTGTGTATGTCTCAATTTTTTTCAGGATAAATTTAAAATATATATAAAGTGAATAGTGAAGATTATAATAATCAAGTATTTCAAAGAGATGAAATATGAAAAGTCGCCCATTGGTCCAAACACTCCAGACATCAATTTCATGTAATTTCTAATGAAAAAATGTATGTATTTACATGTATGTAGCCACTTCTATGCTCCTTTTAAAATAATTATGCAGAGGGAAATTTAGGTTCCATATTTTCCTGCACTGTGCCATAGTTGCATGTTTTTCTGATTTTTCTTGTTTGCTTATTCACATACATAGAGTTATCTCTATCAGTTAAATAAAACTGCAACATGATTTTTTTGGATGTATCATGCTTAACTGAAACAGTTCCCAATTATTTATAGTTTGCTATTAAAGGCTGTGATGTAATAAACTTTCTTCTGCCTATAAGTCAGTGACATTCTGTGAGTGTATACTTTAATTCATAGCAGTGAGGTCTCTAGACATATACATTTTGAATTTTGATGGATGTAACTAATTTTTCTCCATGTTGAGAGTATACTTGGGTAAAGGAAAATATCAGAAGGAGGGAACCTCTCACTGCAAAGCTCCTGTAAAGAGATGATGGACTAGAGTGGAGGTCATGGTAGTATTAAGGAGTGATTGGAATCTGTACATATTCTGAAGCTAAAGTCAAAAGATTTGTTGGTAGTTTTTTTACTGGAAGTGAAAGAAAGAGAGGAGTCAAGTAAGACCAAAAAATATTCAACCAGAGCCTCTGTAAGTCTGATGCTTTCTTTTAAGGAATCAGCAGAGACTACTAAAGGATTAGATTTGCCAGAAACAGGAATCAGGGATTTGGTTTGGGCATGTTTAGTTTGAGATATTTAGTAGATATCTAAGTCAAGATATAGAAAGCTGAATGGAATAGGGAGAGAGAAAAACTGAGTCGTTTTCAACCAGAAAATTAGATGAAAGCATCTGGATGAGTATATTAAGAACAAAACAGGTCAGTTGGTAAAGGTGAGTAGCTAGAGTCGGGGAGGGGAAGGTTAAAAACAAAACAAAATTAAATTAAAGCTTTCAAGAGACAAGGATTATGTCAGCTTTTGAACTGCGAACAGTAGAAATAGACATTCTCTTCAGAAGCTCCTTAAAGAGTGCATTGAAACAAACCAGTTATTTTCCTCAAATTATTGGGCTCAATTTTCAAATTTTGAGGGAAATTTTATGATTGCCAAGAGACATTAGCGAACTTAGGTTTACCCAGACTGCGTTCCATTAAATTTTCTCAAAAAGAATATTAAGGTTTTTTTCCTGAAAGAGCTGGCAAAAAGGGATAGGGGAAAAAAAAATTGAGATGTAAATTACAGCTTTACATTTTACTCTGAGCAAAATTTAAACATCTTAAAATAATCTACAAGGCCCTAATAAGCTAGAACATGACTTCCTTGATTTTTCTCATGTAATTCTGGGCCCTTGCACTATGATCTAGTCATTTTGGCCGTTTCTTATTTTACATTTCAAAATCTTTATAACCACCTTCTTGAATTTCAGGGCTCAACTAAAATACCATCCTCTGCTGTGGATCCTATCTAAGGTAACTAGTCCCCTCTCCACAGTTTTTAGGTTTGTTTGTTTTGTTTTATTTTAACATAAGTAAGTAATTAAGTGTTAGTCGCTCAGTAGTGCCCGCCTCTTTGCGACCACATGGACTGCAGCCCACCAGGCTCCTCTGTCCATGAGATTTTCCAGGCAAGGATACTGGAGTTGGTTGCCATTTCCTTCTCCAGGGGATCTTCCCAACCCAGGTATCGAACCCGGGTCTCCTGCACTGCAGGGAGATTCTTTACCAACTGAGCTACAAGGGAAGCTCCAATTTCCATGCTCGCGGATTGGAAAAGTTAATATTGTTAAACTGTTCATACTACCTAAATCAATCTACAAATTCCATGCAATCCTTATCAAAAGGACATATTCCATACAACTAGAACAAAGAAGTCTAAAATTTGAATGGAACCACCAAAGACCCCAGATAGTCAAAACAGTCTTAAGGAAAAAGAGCAAAGCAGACTCATTATGATACTAGCATAAAAATAGACACAGATGAATGGAAGATAATCGAGAGCCCAGAGATATACACACGTATATGGGAAATTAATCTATGACAAAGGAGCAAAGAACTTATAGTGGAGAAAGTACAGTCTCTTTAATACATGGTGCCGAGAGGACTGGACAGCCACACACAAAAGAAGGAATCTGAATCAATCTCTTACCTTATACACAAAATTAATTTGAGATAGATTAAAGACTTGAATTTAAGATCTGAAACCATAAAACTCTGAGGAAAAAACATAGGCAGAATGCTCTTTTGATATCAGTGTTAGTAACATTTTTGTGGATCTGATTCCAAAGGCAAGGGAAACAAGAGCAGAAACAAACAAATGGTACTACAGCAAAAAAAAAAAAAAAAAAAAAAAAAAAAAGAAAGAAAAACTTCTGTATAGTGAAGAAAGCCATCAACAAAACAAAAAGGCAACCTCCTTAATGGGAGAAAATTTTTGAAAATCATACAAATGATAAGGGGTTAATATCTGAAATATATTTAAAAACTCAGAAAATTCAACAATGGAAGACAAGCAACCTGATTTAAAAAAGGGCAGAGTTTCTTAATAGACATTTTTCCATAGAAGACAGACCAATGGCCCAACAGGTGTATGAAAAGATAGATGTTCAACATCACCAGTTACCAGGGAAATGCAAATAAAAACCACAACACCTCTTACCTATTTGAATGGTTGTTATCAAGAAGACAAGAAATAACAAACACTAGGGAGTATGTGGAGAAAAGAGAAATCTTGTACACTTTGGTGGGACTGTGAATTGGTGCTGCCACTATGGAAAGCAATATGGAAGTTCCTCAAAATATTAATAATAGAAGTGCTATATGACCCAGCTACTTCACTTCTGCTTATTTATTTGAGAAACACTTGACGAATATTTGAAAAGGAACATGCACCCCTATGTTCATTGCAACACTCTTTACAACAGTCAAGATACATAAACCACATAAGTGTCCACTGATGGATGAATAGATAAAGAAGATATGATGTGCTACACACACATACACACAGGGATACTCCTCAACCATAAGAAAGAATGAAATTCTGCCCTTTGTTAAAACATGAATGGAGCTTGAGGGTGTTAAGTGAAATATAAGTCAGAAAGAGAAAGACAAATACTGTAATTTTCACTCATATTTGGAATCTAAAAAACAAACAAAAATAGAAGAAAACAAACTCCTAGATACAGAGATCAGATTAGGGGTTGCCAGAGGGGAAGAGGGTCATCTGTATGGTGATGGATGGAGAACAGACCTATAGTTGTAACCATGTGGTAGTGCATACAGATGTTGAACCGCAGTGCTGTCTACTCACAACTTATGTGATAAAAAAAATATAATTTATTTTTGGAGATGGAAATGGAAACCTACTCCAGTGTTCTTGCCTGGGAAATCCCATGAACAGAGGAGTCTCTTGGGCTTCAAGAATCAGATACAACTGAGTGACTCTACCACATAATTTATTTAAATAAAATATATTTAAAATATTACCACTTCATTATGTAATCATTACTAAACTATCATTACTGAGATATTTTTAAATCTTTTCTTTTATAATAAGTCTTTGTTGTACAGTGTGATTTTTCACACTTATATCTTGATTTGTATTAGTCACATCTATTGCACTCAATAGCCAAATGTAGCTACTATACTGGACGTAAGAAGGCTAGAACCTTACCTTTAATTTTGAAAAATTTTGTTGTTAGACTTTTTCTATTATCTGTTATTTTGAGGTAGCACTTATTTTGAAAAAAAATCAGTAGGACCTAGGTTGAATGAAGCACAAACTTATAAGTGTATTTTTATTCAGTACTATAATGCCCATAGGTATAATCCTCTCTGTCATAGGGGAAAATATGGAGATCCTTTTTATTTTCCATATATCATCTTACCCTGATCTTGTGGCAGCCTCTGTAACTGACGTTGACATCAGGAACATGCAGATATACACAACATGCAATCAGAATCTGATATTTGAAGACTAATTCAGCACTTTCTAACTCAGAATAAAGATATTTTCTTTGTAGTTCACTCAGAGTTAATTGGGCTTCTTCAGGATTTATTCTTGACATTCCTGTTCTTTTCCCTTGAGGCCATTCAAGTCTACATGTAACTTACATTCCTCATGGTGAAGAAAATGAGCTGCTCCTTTTGTGCTTTTGTTCTCTGGTCTCAGCTTTATCCACCATCTTAAGTCCTTAGCTAAATTACCATCTGGTGTGATATCAGAGTATGACTGAGTCCCATTTGTTCCACTTGCCTTCTTGTTTCTTGCCTTGGCTTTTGCTGGCTATCTTTTATGTTGTTAGGCCCAGGGCAATTCCATTTGATTCAACTAAGAAATCATGCCTCACCCATCTCCATGGACTTTTCCTGATGGACTTGGTGGAAATATCCTGTAACTTCCTCATCACTCTGGGGCATGCAAGAAACTTAGAATTCCACCGCTGACATCCTAAAGCAATGAAGGGCTGTAGCACAATTTCAGATTCTGCATAGGAACCTCCTTCAACCACTGAAGATGCCGTATTAAATGCAGAGTCCTACTAAACATGGGCTTTTGCTCTAAATGAATAAACTGAATGGGAAATGAGGAGGGAGAATACCTAAGACATTATTTAAAAAATATTTTCCTAGCAGAATTTAACTGGCAGTTATGAGTTGATAGACATAAAATCCGTGGGCAAAATGACTGTTTCCACAAAAGAATTGTTTCATGTTAAATTTTTCCTCAAAGTAATATTATTTTTGGCTGACTAAATAAAATTTTAAGAAAAAATATGGGAGAGGGGTTCAGGATGGGGAACACATGTAAATCCATGGCTGATTGATGTCAATGTATGGCAAAAACCACTACAATATTGTAAAGTAATTAGCCTCCAACTAATAAAAATAAATGGAAAAAACAAACAAACAAAAAACAAAAACAAAAAACAACAACAAAAAAAGAAAAATAACACCAGAGAGACAGAGAAAGAGAGAGAGATGGAGGGGACTTTTTTTCTTTTTTTGATGCATGCTCTTAAAAGTCTTATTAACTTCAATCCATTTGGGGCTTTGGTAATACTCCTAACATTTTTCTTAAAATGAAGATATTTTTCCATCTAAAATTATCTTTAGTGCTGAGGGACAAGAATAAATCAATCTTTAGCTATAATGATTGAGAGTCTTTGAACTTTTCAAACTGAATCAAATGTCACATGAGTTATCTTTTGTCTTATAGCTATTATTCTAACACAGTTCACTTTAATGACACTCTGTCCACAGAATCATCATCTATTTTTGATCCTTTTAACTTAGAACTTACTCATTTCTTACTAGAAAATTATTCCCCCTCTTCCAAATGATCATTTCTAGAACTAGTATTTTCCTTTTTTATAGAAGCCTGTCTGAAAGTTGTTTCCCTCGAGCTCCCATGAGCTTTAACTTTGTTATTTCAACTTAGGGCAATACCAAGTCCAAAATGGTTTTATGACATTTTTATATACATAAAATATTAATACTTTAAATGCTTTTTAGGATATGAATAAACATAATTGCAGTTATCTTAGTACATTTTATTTGTTCTTTTGATATTTTGATTTATATATTTTCCTTATTTTTATACTAGCCATTCTTTTTCCTTCCCAGTTGCATTGAGGAATAATTGACAAATTAAATCTTCAGATTTAAGGTGCATAGTGTGATGATTTGATATACATATATACTGATTCCCCTCATTGAGCTAACACATCGATTACCTCACATATTTATCTTTAGTTTTAGGGATCACATTTAATTTCCACTCTTTTAGCAAATTTCATGTTTTTTAATGTATATGGTTTTATATACAGAAAAATATTAATCATCAACTCATAAAATAATATCATGGATTATAGCCTACTAGGCTCCTCTGTCCATGGAATTCTCCAGGCAAGAATATGAGAGTGGGTAGCCATTCTATTCTTCAGAGGATCTTCCCAACCCAGGGAATGAACCCATGTCTCCCAGATTGCAGTCAGAATCTTTACCTTCTGAACCACCTGGAAAACCCATAAAATAAAACATAGATGGTTCTAGTGCCTCTCATTTAGGATCTTAAATGGATGGTATCATTGTAATGAAGACCATTATCAAACAGAGAGATGTTTCATAAAGTTCATATAGTTAAAAATATATACATTGTGGTTAACATTAATCATCACTTTGAACCACAAGCAAAACCTCAACTTTAAAAGGAAAGTGATTAATGAATGTATATCCATACCACTTGCTTTCAAACTGTGATGCTGGAAAAGACTCGAGAGTCCCTGGACATCTAGGGGATCAAACCAGTCAATCCTAAAGCAAATCAACCTCATTGGAAGGACAGATGATGAAGCTGTCCCTCACTGGAAGGACAGATGATAAAGCTCCAGTACTTTAGCCAGCTGATGTAAATAGCCAACCCACTGGGAAAGACCTTGTTGCTGGGAAAGATTGAAGGCAAAAGGAGAAGAGGGTGGCAGAGGATGAGATGGCAAAGGATTGGATGGCATCACCAATTCAATAGACTGGAACTTGGGTGAACTCTGGGGGATGGTGAAGGACAGGAAGGCCTGGCATGCAGCAGTCAATGGGGTCAAAAAGAGTCAGGCTTGACTTAGTAACTGAACAACAATCACTGCTAGACCTAGCATAACATTTTGTAAATTAAGGTTCATTACTAAACTAAGCTACATTCGCTTGTCATCGCAGAAATGCCAAATAATCTATTGATACAGATTTACTAGTATGGCACAAATATTGAAAATGGTAGCAGATTTATTCTCACAATTACACAGAAAAAAGATGATGAGTCTATAAGTAAGGCAGATTATTTATACATATTAAACGTATAAAGAGCTATCTCATTACCTGGTAACATCTATTCAAGTTGGAGAAAAATGCATGATTTTGAGTAAAAGTGTTCCACTTGTTTTATAAAACTTGCACATGGAAAATATTAGAATTTACATAGTATGCTTTACAAATAATTCAGTTTTCTTCAAATAGTTAATATATTTACTTGCATCATTAAAATTTAGACTAATGCCTGCTTCTAGTCTTCTCCAGAAGGCAAGTATATGCAGTCATTATTACTTTGGAGATTTCATAGCTGCCCCATTGGATCTTTGACATTTCTAGGACTAAATAATTCACATTGCTTCTTTGCTTATAATAACCTGTCATTTAGTCCACTAGAATATCTGTCCAAACTGTAAGATTCAGCATATAGTTACAATCAGTGTTGATACTATTATATGAAAGTGAAAGGAAGTGTTACTCAGTCATGTTCAACTCTTTGTGACCCCGTGGACTGTAGCCCATGTGGACTCTGTCCACGGAATTCTCTACACAAGAATACTGGAGTAGATTGCCATTCCCTCCTCCAGGGGATCTTCCTGACCCAGGGATTGAACACTGGTCTCCTGCATTGCAGGCAGATGCTTTACTGTCTGAGCTATCAGGGAATTATTATATGATTGATTTCAAAATATCAGGAGAATACTGTTCTCAGACCCTTAACACTTAAAGGTGAAATGCTTTGACAGCAAAGATACTCTCAATTTTAAGATTGCTTCAACTCATCCCATTCTAAGTGAGGTTAAGTATCTTTATTTGTTGTCTAGGATCAAAACAAATCCTAGACTTCACAACAAATCCTAGACTTCGTAACTTTCTTATGACTTGGAAGCATGCAAATTTTAATGGTGAAAACTGTCATTAATTTTAAAAATAAAATTACTAATAAAACTTTAATAACAATATGTACAATTTTGAAATTATCAGATATTTATCTTCTTTTTTTTTTTTTTTTTCTGGGGAGGGCAGGGGGGCTATCAGATATTTATAAGATCTTATTAATCCAATGTTCTTATTCCTGTCATCTTTAAGCCGTGATTCATCAAACTGTAGCCTACTCTTCTCTACAGTTGAATGTCATGCAAAAATTCTTTGACCATTTTCAATAGAGGCCAACCTAGTGAGCATAGAGCTCTTATGAACCCTGAGTCAATAACTGCTTTTATCCTTCTATATAATTCCTGTGGTAAGTGTTTTTGCCATTCTCTTTAGGCTCCTTAACCCTCATTCAAACTTGTACAATATTAGGGGTTCAGTTTTCCTGGTGGCAATATCTTGTTTCCCTAATTTTATGGTTTCTCATGTACAGTCATACATTTGTTCAGGATTAAGTATTTTTTAAAAGCTTCACTATCATACTATTATTATAAAATATTACATGCTTTCACTTACATGTTTTCCAAATGAATGCATTTTAAGCACCTTTTTAAACTGTAGTGATCTCTTTGCGTCTTCTTAAACAAATGTGATCACTTTTTGAGAGGAATATCTGGGAATAGCTCTTCTATTATTTCCCTATTAAGTAGATTTCCCACATTCTGAAACAATAGACATGTGAGATTTTTTTCATTTATTCCTTTTCACCAATGTGAAATTTGTACTTGATATCTTTCTCTACGGAGAAGGAAATGGCAACCCACTCCAGTATTCTTGCCTGGAGAATCCCATGGACAGAGGAGCCTGGCAGGCTACAGTCCGTGGGGTTGCAAGGGTCAGACACTACTTAGTGACTAAACCACCACCACCACCATCCTTCTATACTCAGCCCAACTGATATTTTTACTAGTTCTTAGATGGAGAATCCCCGGGGCAGGGGAGCCTGGTGGGCTGCCATCTATGGGGTCACACAGAGTCGGACAAGACTGAAGTGACTTAGCAGCAGCAGAGATTAAATCAGTCAATCCTAAAGGAAATAAACCCTAAATGTTCACTGGAAGGACAAATGCTGAAGCTGAAGCTCCTGATGCGAAGAGCCACCTCATTGGAAAAGACCCTGATGCTGGGAAAGACTGAAGGCAAAAAGAAAAGGAGGCAGCAGAGGATGATGGTTAGATAACAGCACTGACTCAATGGACATGAATTTGAGCAAACTCTGGGAGATTGTGGGGGACAGAGGAGCCTGGCAGGCTACAGTTCATGGAGTTTCAAAGGGTCAGATAGGACTTAGCAACTGAACAACAATAGTATTTTAATAATTTAAGATCAAACTGCACAAAGATATCATTAAACATGTCCTTCAGATAAGTATCATTATATACCAAAGAAAGGATGTATGGATTTAGTCTAATCTTTGCTTTTAAACATTGGATTCAAGAGGCACTGCTGCCTAGTTCCCCTTCATTGTGCTATGGGTGCAGTCAAAGGAGAGCTCAGCTGTCAGATTCCATGTCAGTGGCAGAGACCTGTTTTGCTTAAGGTCACATCCTTTCCTGGGACAACCTGCATTCAATAACTCATGGACAGGTGGAATAAAGCTTCAGTTTTCTTGGCCCACCACAGTCTAATTCTGAAGGCTCTTTATATTTCCAGGTCTCCTTGTGGGACTGACCAATTTTCTCATTACGTCTGAATTGCAGTTTGACTTCTTTCTCCACCCAGGCATGTCACACCTCCCCCACTCCCTAACCTGCACATCTGCAACACTTGGTAAAGCCCAATTTTGTGATTTTCATATGCAAATATAAGAGATGTTAGAGAGTTACCTCACTGGAATGTCACAGAAAGAAATCAAGATTGTATCGACGTTATATTTTCTGTGTGTTTCTCCTCTTGGAGCAAATTCAAGTTTAGGCATATGGAATGAGCTATAACAGGTCTCTGTCGACACAGGTCTGGATTATAGGAGTAACCAGGGAGGTGGTATATTTGAATGGCATGTCTAAATGCTATAAGTCTGAGGTGATTAGAATCTAACAGATAATCTTGGCAAAGCCACCTTATAAATTACAAGAAGTTTGTTCTTTGAAAGTGACTTATTTCAACTTTAGTTACTTCCAGTCACCAATAGATCTATAGTATTTTACAGTCTTATAATAATAAATTAGCATTCAAGGGCTTTTCCTTTCCAGGTTTCTACGGCAACCTCTGTACCACATACTCATTAGAAAGAAGTTCTGTTTAATTGATCTACTAATGTATTGCTTAATAGTAACTGTTAAGCAGTCTTTTGTTTCCAGGTCATATTTAGGGTTCACATATTTGCATAAAAGCATTTCGTTAGCTGAAACCAATCATTACTAGTAATTTTCTTCCTTTAGTTTAAAATAACTAAACCCTCATTGAGATTTTCTGAATAGCAAATATTTATATCTTGGAGAATAGGCTTTCTGTTTGAGCTTGGCTTGCTTTGTTTCTGTGAGCAGCAAGAAAATTACAGAGCTTGAAAATGTTAATCAGTGAAGACAAAAAGAAGGTGTCTTTTTCTCTAGTTGAAATGCAAATTTACAGTGACGCTAACTATAGGCCATATCCAATATTTGATGACAAAGTTGTAATGGATAAATATAATTTAGAATACACAGTAGTTATCCACTGCATAACTTTCACTAATTAGGATTTTCATATGTTCCATTCAGTGCTATTGAGATATTCTTAGCTGAGTTGTTTTTTTGTATTTCAAGCCCATCCAAAGTACCACACTTAAGAATGCTCTGGTCATAAGCTTTAAATTAGAGTAGAAATAAACTCTAATACATATGCTCAGTCCCTAAGTTAATTGAGGGTTTTGGGCAGGGTAGCGAGCTAATATTTATTGGAATACAACATCAAGTATATTCTAAACAGTAGACTAGGAATTTGAAATATGTTAAGTCACTCAGTGATAGGAAACATTATTTCCACTTCAGAGACAAGGAAGATAAGTCTCTAAAAGTTTTTAAATCAACTAACTAGTTCATTCAATAAATATTAATTTTTTATTGTTCATTAACTAAGTTATGTTCCACTTTTTGTGACCCAATGGACTTCAGAATGTGAAGCTTTTCTGTCCTTCACTGTCTCCCGGAGTTTGCTCAAATTCATGTCCATTAGATAAGTACAATATGCCAATTATATTAAAATTAAACTAATGAAGAAGACAAGCAAGCATTTATACTCATGAAATTTACATACTAGTTCCATTACATTCAAAAAAAAGGATTAAGCAAATATCTGAAAGCTGTTGTATGCCAGACAGGTGCTGGGCAATGTGACGTCATGTCATAGTGTGATATTCAATGTGATTATGGTAGTTAATTGTGGAACCAGGTTTTATACTCAAGTCTTTGATTCCAAACGTTATTCTCTATCATAGAATGTTTATTTTATCTAAAAAGAAGTGACATTACCATCTCTGGTCCATCTCTACTATTAATACAACTCATGTTAGTAGTTGTTCTTCCAGAGACCTCACTTCCCAAAGCTCATATTCCTGCCTCTCACTGGGAAGAGAATAGTTTCCCACTACATTGCTTCCATTGTTCAGAGCTGCCTGAGATGCTAGTTACAATATAAAACAACTAATTGTCCCAGAGGAAAGAAGATAAAGTGAAGGGAGAAGTAATTTAGGGCATGAAATTGTGGTTCAGTATCTCTGAGAAAAAAACGTGTGTTCTTTAGTTGTGCAAACTAGAAAAAAATTGCTCAATTTGCTTTATCTATAAAATGGCAGTAATCAATACTGTTCGTTATAGTGCCTGGAATATCATGAGCATTGCATAAAATTTGCTGTTTTTCTGTTTGTTTCTTTGTTTTTGTTACCATTATCCTTTCCTTAGACTTATGATATTGATGAATAAGGAGCAGAGTGTATATTTGGAAGGAAATTCTCGATCTCCATTTCCTTGGGAAAAAAATTACAAAGAAATACCAAATCTACACGAGTGCTAAGTAACTTCAGTTGTGTCTGGCTCTTCACAATGCTATGGACTATAGCTTCCCAGGCTTCTCTGTCCATGGGATTTGCCAGGCAAGAATCCTGGAGTAGGTTGTCATGCTCTCACCCAGGGGATGTTCCTGACCCAGGGAATGAACACGCATCTTCTGTGGCTCCTGCATTATATGTGGATTCTTTATCGCTGAGCCACCAGGAAAACCCATACATCTACAAGGATACTTAAAAATATTAAATAAGTTTTAAAAAGTCAGCAAAATATTTACGTGTCACACTAAATTTGAGTAACAAAGAAAGCAGCAAATGTGGATGAGTTGGAGAGGACCTAGAGTACCTGAGTGACTCAGTCATTCAGTCAATCAGTTCAGTCACTCAGTCATGTCCCACTCTTGGTGACCCCATGGACTGCAGCACACCAGGCTTCCCTGTCCATCACCAGTTCCTGGAGTTTACTCAAACTCAGGTCCATTAAGTCCGTGATGCCATCCAACCATCTCATCCTCTGTCCTCACCTTCTCCTCCTGCCCTCAATCTTTCCCATCATCAGGGTCTTTACCAATGAGTCAGTTCTTCGCATCAGGTGACCAAAAGTATTGGAGCTTCAGCTTCAGCATCAGTCCTTCCAATGAATATTCTGGACTGATTTCTTTTAGGATGGACTGGTTAGATCTCCTCACAGTCCAAGGGACTCTCAAGAGTCTTCTCCAATACCACAATTCAAACGCATCAATTCTTCAGCTTTCAGCTTTCTTTATAGTCCAACTCTCACATCCATACATGAATACTGGAAAAACCATTTCTTTGACTAGATGGACCCTTGTGGGCAAAGTAATGTCTCTGTTTTTTAATTTGCTATCTAGGTTGGTCATAGTTTTTCTTCCAAGGAGCAAGCGTCTTTTAATTTCATGGCTCCAGTCACCATCTGCAGTGATTTTGGAGACCCAAAATATAAAGTCTCTCACTATTTCCATTATTTCCCCATCTATTTGCTGTGAAGTGATGGAACTGGGTGCCACGATCTTAGTTTTCTGAATGCTGAGTTTTAAGCCAGTTTTTTTTTCACTCTCCTCTTTCACTTTCATCAAGAGGCTCTTTATTTCTTCTTCACTTTCTGCCATAAGGGTGGTGTGATCTTCATATCTGAGGTTACTGGTATTTCTCCTGGCAATCTTCCCTTGAGTGACTCCAGGGAAGCTAAAAAGTGACTGTAGTTATTAACTTGCTTTTTTCTGAATCTTGAATCTGGCAAGCGGAGTGAAATAATCTTTTATCAACTGAGGAGATGGCAGGAGAAAACATAAAATATTTTATAGTAGTCACAGGATCTATTTTAATAGTGGACCATCTTACATGAAGTTATTGTTGAGAAGGTACATGTGGGGAATGCCTCCAGTAATAATTTTAGAATAACATGTAGATAATGTTCTAAACAATCTTCTACCAACCACAAACCATGTCCAAAGTATTGTAAGTTTCACCCCTCCAATATCTGGTGTTTGTGTGTAATTATTCACAAAACTAAAATAAAAAAAGTATAGTTACTTCCCTATATCAGGTTCTTACTGTCAGTATTCTGGTCTATGGAAATTAATTCTTTCTTGAAAGTTCTGACTCTAGTTTATCTCCATTTCAGTTCATTCTTCAGAGATTTCAAAATTTTAGAAATTTCAATTCAGGAAAATTCTATATTTCACCAAAGTTCAATCCAATTACAAAGACAATTTTTTTTCCAAAATGAATTTTGTTTTCTAAATTTGAAAGTAATGTAGGTTCAAATTTGGAAGGTGTAAAGAATCAAAAACATAAGGATAATATCTAATTTCATCATCCAGACATATATAATTAATAAATTTAAATATATTTTTCAGGTGAGGATATGCTACTGTTCATCTTGAACACAATTATATGTTCAATATGATTATTTTTAAACAAAACATGATACAAATGCATGATATTTTACAATCTCTTTTTTCTCTTAACTATACATCAGAGACACATTTGCATGTCAATAAATATACATCTTTATTTAATAGTTGCATACTTATTCAATAGATATTCAATGATTATGACCTCTGTGATATGCTCCAGTGAATAAATAGTGAAAAAATTAAACTGAGTTCTTGTCCTTGGTAAATTTGTCATGCATATAAATTGGTATTCTTATTTTCTAGAAGAAACATACTATTGGATTTGTTCAAATTACTTCAATTTCTGATATTTATAGAGTCTGGGGGAGGCAGAGATAATTACACAAACATTAATTACAGTTCTCTTAGATTCTATAGAGGAAAAGTATAGGGCACTCTACAGATATGCAACTAAGGGGTTTGAGCTCCTGTGGTGTGGGTGTTTGCTCTGAAAGCTGAAGGATAAATAGCAGTTTGGTCCAGGGTTAAAGAGACTGGTCTGCGGGTGGAGGACAGAATGTGAAAGAACAGCACAGGCACAGTCATCTCACGAGTTTTCTGGATTTTACTTCAGATTTGTGAAATCATAGAGAGGAGAAGCACCACCACAGAACTCAATACATTTAGTCACAGACTCACTGGCATTTAATTTGCTTTAAAACTCTCCTTTCCTCCAGATCCATTCTGCTCCAGCTTTGTTTTTCTTCCAAAACTTCTTAGTTTTATCATATAATTCTCTCAGGAAAATGCTCATCATCCTGGAATTTTAGAATAATCTCTAACTCTAACTGATTTTCTTATAGGGAAAATGGAAAATTCAATTCATTAAAGAGACTATATTTTGACCTTGGTAATTAGATTGGTGCTATTAAAGCATTATTTTTGAAACTTTAAAGATTATTACTCATTTAAAACTATTTTTCAAAATACTGGAGAAAATAAAAATCAATAAAAAAGAGACAAAAAGCAAACTGGAAAAAAAAAAAAAACATGCTAAACAAACAAAAGAATATCAAAAAACCTTTCTGTAAAAGTGAAAAAGTGAGTTAAGTTTTCCTTGAAGCCCTATTTTTAAACAGAAGATTATTCTCTCCCAATCTTGACTCTCTGTTTCTACCTCAGAACACCTCTATTTCCTCCTTTCCCCTTCTCTTCCCAATCCAATTCTGTGAATCTTTGTAGGTGTCTGGGCTACAGAGAACACTCTGGGAACAGACAGCTGCGTAGATCTGTCTCTCTCCTCTTGAGTCCCCCTTTTTCTCCTCCTGCTCATCTCTATCTCCCTCCTCCCTCTCCTCTTCTTCATGTAATTCTGTGAACCTCTCTGGGTGTCCCTAACGGGGGAGAATCTTTTCGCCATTAACCTAGAAGTTTTCTTATCAGTGCTGTATAGTTGGAGAAGTCCTGAGACTACAGGAAGAATAAAACTGAAATCCAGAGGCAGGAGACTTAAGCCCAAAACCTGAGAACACCAGAAAACTCCTGACTACATGGAACTTTAAGTAATAAGTGACCGTCCAAAAGCCTCCATACCTACACTGAAACCAACCACCACCCAAGAGCCAATAAGTTTTAGAGCAAGACATACCACGCAAATTCTCCAGCAACGCAGGAACATAGCCCTGAACGTCAACATACAGGCTGCCCAAGGTCACACCTAACACATAGACCCATCTCAAAACTCATTACTGGGCACTCCATTGCTCTCCAAAGAGAAGAAATCAAGTTCCACGCACCAGACACTGATGCAAGCTTCCCTAACCAGGAAACCTTGACAAGCCAATCGTCTAACCCCACCCACTGGGTTAATCCTCCACAATAAAAAGGAACCACAGACCTCCAGAATACAGAAAGCCCACTCCAGACACAGCAATCTAAACAAGATGAAAAGGCAAAGAAATACCCAACAGGTAAAGGAACATGAAAAATGCCCACCAAGTCAAACAAAAGAGGAGGAGATAGGGAATCTACCTGAAAAAGAATTTAGAATAATGATAATAAAAATGATCCAAAATCTTGAAAACAAAATGGAGTTACAGATAAATAGCCTGGAGACAAAGATTGAAAAGATGCAAGAAATGTTTAATAAAGACCTAGAAGAAATAAAAAAAGAGTCAATTAAAAATGAATAATGCAATGAATGAGATCAAAAACACTCTGGAGGGAACCAAGAGTAGAATAACGGAGGCAGAAGATAGGATAAGTGAGGTAGAAGATAAAATGGTGGAAATAAATGAAGCAGAGAGGGAAAAAGAAAAAAGGATCAAAAGAAATGAGGACAACCTCAGGGACCTCTGGGACAATGTGAAACGCCCCAACATTCGAATCATAGGAGTCCCAGAAGAAGAAGACCAAAAGAAAGGCCATGAGAAAATACTCGAGGAGATAATAGCTGAAAACTTCTCTAAAATTGGGAAGGAAATAGCCACTCAAGTCCAAGAAACCCAGAGAGTCCCAAACAGGATAAACCCAAGGCGAAACACCCCAAGACACATATTAATCAAATTAACAAAGATCAAACACAAAGAACAAATATTAAAAGCAGCAAGGGAGAAACAACAAATAACACACAAAGGGATTCCCATAAGGATAACAGCTGATCTATCAATAGAAACCCTCCAGGCCAGAAGGGAATGGCAGGACATACTGAAAGTAATGAAAGAGAATAACCTACAACCTAGATTACTGTATCCAGCAAGGATCTCATTCAGATATGAAGGAGAATTCAAAAGCTTTACAGACAAGCAAAAGCTGAGAGAATTCAGCACCACCAAACCAGCTCTTCAACAAATGCTAAAGGATCTTCTCTAGACAGGAAATGCAGAAAGGTTGTATAAACGTGAACCCAAAACAACAAAGTAAATGGCAACGGGACCACACCTATCAATAATTACCTTAAATGTAAATGGGTTGAATGCCCCAACCAAAAGACAAAGATTGGCTGAATGGATACAAAAACAAGACCCCTATATATGCTGTCTACAAGAGACCCACCTCAAAACAAGAGACACATACAGACTAAAAGTGAAGGGCTGGAAAAAAATATTTCATGCAAACGGAGACCAAAAGAAAGCAGGAGTCGCAATACTCATATCAGATAAAATAGACTTTCAAATAAAGGATGTGAAAAGAGACAAAGAAGGACACTACATAATGATCAAAGGATCAATCCAAGAAGAAGATATAACAATTATAAATATATATGCACCCAACATAGGAGCACCGCAATATGTATGGCAAACACTAACGAGTATGAAAGAGGAAATTAATAGTAACACAATAATAGTGGGAGACTTTAATACCCCACTCACAACTATGGATAGATCAACTAAACAGAAAATTAACAAGGAAACACAAACCTTAAATGACACAATGGACCAGCTAGACCTAATTGATATCTATAGGACATTTCACCCCAAAACAATCAACTTCACCTTTTTCTCAAGTGCACACGGAACCTTCTCCAGAATAGATCACATCCTGGGCCATAAATCTGGTCTTGGAAAATTCAAAAAAATTGAAATCATTCCAGTCATCTTTTCTGACCACAGTGCAGTAAGATTAGATCTCAATTACAGGAAAAAAATTGTTAAAAATTCAAACATATGGAGGCTAAATAACACGCTTCTGAATAACCAACAAATCATAGAAGAAATCAAAAAAGAAATCAAAATATGCATAGAAATGAATGAAAATGAAAACACAACAACCCAAAACCTATGGGACACTGTAAAAGCAGTGCTAAGGGGAAGGTTCATAGCATTACAGGCTTACATCAAGAAACAAGAAAAAAGCCAAATAAATAACCTAACTCTACACCTAAAGCAATTAGAGAAGGAAGAAATGAAGAACCCCAGGGTTAGCAGAAGAAAGAAAATCTTAAAAATCAGGGCAGAAATAAATGCAAAAGAAACTAAAGAGACCATAGCAAAAATCAACAAAGCTAGAAGCTGGTTTTTTGAAAAATAAACAAATTGACAAACCATTAGCAAGACTCATTAAGAAACAAAGAGAGAAGAACCAAATTAACAAAATTAGAAATGAAAATGGAGAGATCACAACAGACAACTCTGAAATACAAAGGATCATAAGAGACTACTACCAGCAGCTCTATGCCAATAAAATGGACAACTTGGAAGAAATGGACAAATTCTTAGAAAACTATAACTTTCCAAAACTGAACCAGGAAGAAATAGAAGATCTTAACAGACCCATCACAAGCAAGGAAATTGAAACTGTAATCAGAAATCTTCCAGCAAACAAAAGCCCAGGACCAGATGGCTTCACAGCTGAATTCTACCAAAAATTTAGAGAAGAGCTAACACCTATCTTACTCAAACTCTTCCAGAAAATTG
This sequence comes from Cervus canadensis, assembly GCF_019320065.1. NCBI lineage: Eukaryota > Metazoa > Chordata > Mammalia > Artiodactyla > Cervidae > Cervus > Cervus canadensis. The sequence goes on from NC_057401.1 coordinate 25,655,087, forward strand.
CAGATGAAGGTAAGCTTCCAAACTCATTCTATGAGGCCACCATCACCCTAATTCCAAAACCAGACAAAGATGCCACAAAAAAAGAAAACTACAGGCCAATATCACTGATGAACATAGATGCAAAAATCCTTAACAAAATTCTAGCAAACAGAATCCAACAACATATTAAAAAAATCATACACCATGACCAAGTGGGCTTTATCCCAGGAATGCAAGGATTCTTTAATATCCGCAAATCAATCAATGTAATACACCACATTAACAAATTGAAACATAAAACCATATGATTATCTCAATAGATGCAGAGAAAGCCTTTGATAAAATTCAACACTCATTTATGATTAAAACTCTCCAAAAAGCAGGAATAGAAGGAACATACCTCAACATGATAAAAGCTATATATGACAAACCCACAGCAAGCATACGTGTAATACGTGTAAATCTATGGCTGATTCATATCAATGTATGACAAAACCCACTGAAATGTTGTGAAGTAATTAGCCTCCAACTAATAAAAACATATACATATATAAAAAATATATATATATATACAAGCAACTCCTGCAGCTCAATTCCAGAAAAATAAATGACCCAATCAAAAAATGGGCCAAAGAACTAAACAGACATTTCTCCAAAGAAGACATAGAGATGGCTAACAAACACATGAAACGATGCTCAACATCACTCATTATTAGAGAAATGCAAATCAAAACCACAATGAGGTACCACTACACACCAGTCAGGATGGCTGCTATCCAAAAGTCTACAAGCAATAAATGCTGGAGAGGGTGTGGAGAAAAGGGAACCCTCTTACACTGTTGGTGGGAATGCAAACTAGTACAGCCGCTATGGAGAACAGTGTGGAGATTTCTTAAAAAACTGGAAATAGAACTGCCATATGACCCAGCAATCCCACTTCTGGGCATACACACTGAGGAAACCAGATCTGAAAGAGACACGTGCACCCCAATGTTCATCGCAGCACTGTTTATAATAGCCAGGACATGGAAGCAACCTAGATGCCCATCAGCAGATGAATGGATAAGGAAGCTGTGGTACATATACACCATGGAATATTACTCAGCCATTAAAAAGAATTCATTTGAATCAGTCCTAATGAGATGGATGAAACTGGAGCCCATCATACAGAGTGAAGTAAGCCAGAAAGATAAAGAACCTTACAGCATACTAACACATATATATGGAATTTAGAAAGATGGTAATGATAACCCTATATGCAAAACAGAAAAAGAGACACAGATGTACAGAACAGACTTTTGAACTCTGTGGGAGAAGGTGAGGGTGGGATGTTTCAAAAGAACAGCATGTATGCTATCTATGGTGAAACAGATCACCAGCCCAGGTGGGATGCATGAGACAAGTGCTCGGGCCTGGTGCACTGGGAAGACCCAGAGGAATCGGGTGGAGAGGGAGGTGGGAGGGGGGATCGGGATGGGGAATACGTGTAAATCTATGGCTGATTCATATCAATGTATGACAAAACCCACTGCAATGTTGTGAAGCAATTAGCCTCCAACTAATAAAGAGACAATGAAACTTAGATTAGCTCAAAATATGTCAAAGTTTATGATATTTACAAACAAAATGGTGCAAGATAACTGAAAACATTTTTAAAAGGAATGATATGTGCAAAAAAGGAGCAATTGCAAACTTTGTATCAAAGTAAATGGAAACAAGATATCATTCTATGTCAATAGAGAAAAATGCATAATAAAAGTTCAACTGTCAGAAAATCCCATATACTAAATAACATTATATTGCAATATATAAATGAAAATTATTAGAAAAATAAGGTTGATCAAATCACAGTAGTTTCAGCAGAGCTAACAATTCCTCTAAGAGTTTGATATATGAAGAATATAAAGATGGTTTTGAACATTACCAATATTGCCTCTAACTTAAAGTTTCCTACCCACCCACATGTTATGCTCTAGTAAAGTAAAGTTGCTCAGTCGTGTCCGACTGTTTGCGGCCTCATGGACTGTAGCCTACTAGCCTCCTCTGTCCATGGGATTTTCCAGACAAGAATACTGGAGTGGGTTGCCATTTCCTTCTCCAGGGGATCTTCCCGACCCAGGGATCGAACCCGGGTCTCCAGCATTGCAGAGAGATGCTTTACCGTCTGAGCCATCTCGACCATATATGTAAATACGCAAATGCACATATACATACATAGATCTTCATAACACATGATACATATTACTTTTCATACACGTTACATAATAATATATACAAATTTCTGATTTCATTTTCTAGTATATATATTTTCTTACATTATTATATGTTATATACTACTGCATTCTCTATTTCTTGTTTGGAGTCATGATTTTAAAAGTGTCCTCTTTTAGTAAATCATATATTTATAATTATATAATACTTTTAACAGAAAACATTATATTGATGCATTTATGAATATGTGCTTATAATTATATGCACATACATATGAAAGAGAAAGAGGTAGCCTTACAAATAATTATTTAAAAAGAGAAAACTATAATAGAATAATATAGAATATGATTATATTATATGATCTTATGTATATGAAAATGAAACAAAATTTTACTTAATAGTAAATTTTGCTATATATGATTATATTATGCTTTTTATATAATTATATAGTGTTATAAATTATAAATAGTCTAAGTAATATAATTAAACAGTCTATGTTAAAGGTATGTAAATACTTAGTAGATATATGCATATATAAATGTATTATATTGCATGTCTATTACTAAAGTATATCATCATAGTATATTTACTCACTATGAATAACTGCTACTATGAATGAATTGTATATTTATTCATTTATTTGCTTATTCATTTTTCAAGGGAAATAGTTCCTTAATCATGATTTTAAAAAGTGAGGAAGAAACCATAACCATAAACACTAGTTGAAAATTACATGTCACATGAAAACTTAGATAAAAATAAAAATGTTATATATATAATGGCACATATGTGAAGATTTCACATTAAATCCTTAATATAAAGTGTTATCTTTAAAATCAACATTTAAAAAACAATCCAGTTGAAAATTGGATAATATTTACACATGTGCTCCTAGGTGAAGCAGTTAGTTTGAACACCCTGTTTAATTTCTGGCCTTACTGAATACTCTACATGCCCCTGGAGGTATCCTGCACTTTCACACTTCACAGTGTTTCTGATATTGAATTGAAATTTGTTTTCCTTCCTTCTCCATTAAACTATTGACTTCTCCAATGTGTGGTCTGTATTTGAATCATCATTTTATCTGTATGGCCTTGCCTGGTATCTGATCTACTAATGTAAGAAAGAGAGATGAAAAAGATATGAGGAAAAGAGATTGTGATGAGAAGTTATTGATCACTGTACTTTTTTAATTTTAAATGGCTTTTTGAGTAAAACAAAAGTGAGCTCAAAGTTAAAATTATGTGAAAGTAATGTTTCAGATATGTTTTTTGTTTTCTATTTTCTTCATATATATATATATAAACATATGTGTTTATTGGTATATATATTTAGGTCCAATGCCTAATTTACTATGCATATAAATTAGCTTTAGTCACTGGTAGATATATACTATTGGTTTCAGTCGAATTGCTTCAATTTCTGAAAATAAAGTTATTTTTACATTTAAATTCAAATTGTTATTGACATAGTTATGCTGGATTCAAAAAGAAATTGAAATGTGCTTTTTAAATGTCTGTCTTTCAATCTGTCCCTAATAGAACAATCTTTATTCCTGGAGTTGAATCATCTAATTACTCACTATTCCCAGATATTTTCCCACCACATTTCTAAAAACTATTTTTGCAGCTTCCTTATTCTAAAAAAATATTCTTTAGATATGGTTCAGCATAATTTACAGTGAAAGTGTACTAAAAAATGAAAGAAATGTGTAGCATAATACTACCTGCTTGGATATTTAAAAGCTTTTCAAAAAATATGTTTTATAAAAGTGTTTTAGATAATTATTAGAACTTCACATAGTTATAGACTGTTTACTATTTCAGTATTTTTCTTTTATTTTATCAAAGTGTTATTTCAAAACACTCTTTAAAATATTCTTTAAAAATTTGATTAGTTCCCCTGGCCCTGGAACATGAATTATATTATAGCATAATTACACTTCAAATTATTAAAACTAAATATATGTCTAGTTATAGGCATTAATTATATATGATTATTTATATAAATAAAATATAATAATTGTTTCTTTTACTAAAAAAAAAGATTAATCATTTATTTATTTGACTGCCCTGGGTCTTAGTTGCAACATGCAGGGTCTAGTGCCCTGACCAGGAACCAAACCCCCTGCACTGAGAGCATGGAGTCTTAGCCCCTGGACTACTTAGGAAGTCCTTTTCCTTTAATTTTTAATTTAAAAGAACATCTTTTATATTGCTTAGGATGCCAATATATTCATATAAATGTCTGTATCCTCTCCTAGCACAATAAATCATATTCCCTTTGCATCCTTAAAAATTTATTGTTTGTAATGAATATTTATTTGCTTGATTTATTGCAATATCATTCACAGCACATACAAGAAGAGTTCAAACAAGTAGTTTAATTTTAAAAGATGATTTTTTTTTTTTTACATTCAGAAAGTGAAATTCCTGTATTACAAGGAAAAACATAAGGCTATTTGGTATAAATAATCTTATTTAAATAAGCTGTTGAAAATTTTTTTATAATATCTGCTATTTCTACTACTTCATGTTTGATGACCTCACTATTCAGAGATGACCAGGTACAAACTCAAGTTGTTAAGGAATTATTTAATATAATCTAACATTTGCTTATTGAAAAATTAATAACAATGGGAAAGAGTACAACCAAAATACAAACCTCCTTTTCTCTGTGCCCCTCAACCCCATTCTTCCATTATAATCACTATAAATAGTTATTTCCGTATGATTTTAAATCATAGCTAGTTGAAAAGTGACTCCTTTTGTTTTCCTTAAACCACAGATGCAGGTTCTTGGAATTCTTAATTTTATAGCCTGGTTAAAGACAGACATGGACAGAGGAACCTGGCAGGCTAAGTCCATGGGGCTGCAAAGAGTCAGACACAACTGAGAGACTGAGCGTACGTGCATGCGTGCATACACACACACACACACACACACACACACACACACACGCACGCACAAAGCCTGGTTAATGGAAATTGCCAGAATTTATAACTGCATGATGTCCTCTTTCTCTGGGTTCCTGTGCCTCTACCTGCCTGTGCCTGCTTTTTCACATCATACTTTTTATTATTGACTCCATAGATACTATCAGAAGGTCTAAGCTAACGAGAAACACAATTTGACTAATGATTTATAAGGATTACAGACTGATGGACTGACAAGAAGTTAACAGGACAAAGGCAGAAACAGGGAGTTGTTCTTGTTCAGTCTCGGTCGTGTCTGACTTTTTGTGACCCCATGGAATGCAGCACGCCAGGCTTCCCTGTCCTTCACCAACTCCCAGAGTTTGCTCAAACTCACGTCCATTGAGTCAGTAATGCCATCCAACCATCTAATACTCTGTGGTCCCCTTCTCTCCCTGCCTTCAATCGTTCACAGCATCAGCGTATTTTCCAAAGTGTCAACTCTTCACATCATGTGGCCTGGAATAGGGCATGGTAACCCACTCCAGTATTCTTGCCTGGAGAATCCCATGGACAGAGGAACCTGACAGGCTACCAGTCAACAGGGTCTCAAAGTGTAGGACGCAACTGAAGCGACTTAACATGCATGCATGCACTTCATCTCTTCTTTCTCACACTCGAAATCTCTCAGACTTCTCTTTCTGCTATATATCTCTGTGCTTAGACAGGAAAAAATGATCTCTGCTTTTAAGGGCTCAAGGGATTAGATTGAGGCCACCAGGGTAATCGAGGACCTATCTCACAATGTCATCTTAATTACATCTTTAGAATCCCTTTTGCCATGTAATGCAACATATTCACAGATTTGAAAGAAAGAAGTTGACATGAGGGGAAGAGGTCATTCTGCCCACCACACCATCCAAATGGATATTTTTTATAAGCAATCAGACATATCATAAATAGTATTTGTGGGAAAAGTCCATAAAAAATGGAGAGGAGAATCATCAGCCTGTGCATGATATATCAAGCCACCACACTGCGGGTTATTGTGGTTTAGTTGCTAAGTCGTGTCTTTTGTGACCCCATGAACTGTAGCCCTCCAGGCTCCTCTGTCCGTGGAATTTCCCAGGCAAGAATAGCAACATGGGTTGCCATTTCTTTCTCCAGGGAATCTTCCTGACCCAGGGATCAAACCTGCATCTCCTGCATTGGCAGGCATTCTTTACCACTGTACCACCTGGGAAGCCAACAACACTGGAAAAGATCAGCAAAAACAAAAAAAATACAGGTAGGTAGAAAAGAAACTATGTCTAAGGATTGAACACCATATTATTTCAGTGCTGAGAAATTTGGGAACCAGGAAGAAACTGCAAATGAGGAAAGGAAGAACATGTGAGCAGAGAGACAGGTTAAAAAAAGAGTAGATGAGAAATGTCTGTCTTCTGATTATTTCTGTATTCTCAGTGAATTAGCAAAGTCATGGGCTAACCTGGAGGGTAGAAAAGGAAATGTTACAGATTAGAAAAGAGAGAAAAAGGAATAAAATAGACAACTTAGGTAGAGTAGAGTGGACATATAAATGGATTAAGAATATATAATTTGTTTAAAATTAAATCAGCTGGTGAAATTTTACCAGTGTTAATGTTTATATTGCTTGCAATTTCTTTACATTGCAACAGGGATTTTCCATAAAAATCTTTCCTTTCTCCCCATTTTAGCTTATTTATATTTGCATAGTTCTCCAAGGATGCCTCTTAACTCTGATACAAAATGTACCCTTTCCGAACCCTCTTACACTGTTGGTGGGAATGCAAACTAGTACAGCCACTATGGAGAACAGTGTGGAGATTTCTTAAAAAACTGGAAATAGAACTGCCATATGACCCAGCAATCCCACTTCTGGGCATACATACTGAGGAAACCAGATCTGAAAGAGACACGTGCACCCCAATGTTCATCGCAGCACTGTTTATAATAGCCAGGACATGGAAGCAACCTAGATGCCCATCAGCAGATGAATGGATAAGGAAGCTGTGGTACATATACACCATGGAATATTACTTAGCCATTAAAAAGAATTCATTTGAATCAGCTCTAATGAGATGGATGAAACTGGAGCCCATTATACAGAGTGAAGTAAGCCAGAAAGATAAAGAACATTACAGCATACTAACACATATATATGGAATTTAGAAAGATGGTAATGATAACCTTATATGCAAAACAGAAAAAGAGACACAGATGTACAGAACAAACTTTTGGACTCTGTGGGAGAAGGCGAGGGTGGGATGTTTTGAGAGAACAGCGTGTATATCATCTATAGTGAAACAGATCACCAACCCAGGTTGGGTGCATGAGACAAGTGCTCGGGCCTGGTGCAGTGGGAAGACCCAGAGGAATCGGGTGGAGAGGGAGGTGGGAGGGGGGATCGGGATGGGGAATACATGTAAATCCATGGCTGATTCATGTCAATGTATAACAAAACCCACTGCAATGTTGTGAAGTAATTAGCCTCAAACTAATAAAAATAAATGAAAAAAAAAAACAAAAAAAAAAAACCCAAAATGTACCCTTTCCAACTTCTTCTAGCCTTCGAATTTGCCTAAATGTCAACTTCTCAAGGAGACCAATCACAAACATCCTTTTTAACTCTCCTGATTTTCATTACCTGGCTCTAGAGTTCCTTGTTTTCATAGCACTTAATTTCCTACATACTAATTTTATGTTTTGTGTTCTTACTATTCGTCACTTGCCTACACAGCTCTATAGTATAAACCCTACAAGGGTAGAGATCTTTGGTCACTGATATATTTAAAATCCTTGAATAAAGCTTAACACTCAACATGCTAGCAAATTTGGAAAACTCCCAAGGCCAGAGTTCTGGAAAAGGTAGGTTTTCATTCCAAGTCCAAAGATGGGCAATGCCAAAGAGTTTTCAAACTACTGCACAATTGCACTCGTCTCACATGCTGGCAAAGTAATGCTAAAAATTCTCCAAACTAGGCTTCAACAGTGCATGAACCAGAAATTCCAAATATTCAAGCTGGAGTTAGAACAGGCAGAGGAATCAGAGATCAAATTGTCAACATCTGTTGGATCATAGAAAAAGCAAGAGAATTCCAGAAAAATATCTACTTCTGCTTCATTGACTACAATAAAGCCTTTGACTGTGTGGGTCACAATAAACTGTGGAAAATTCTTAAAGAGATGTGAATATCATACCACCTTACTTGCCTCCTGAGTAATCTGTATGCAAGTCAAGAAGCAACAGTTAGAAACAGACATTGAAACAGACATGGAACAATGAATTGGTTACAAATTGGGAAAAGAGTATGTCAAGGCTATATAATTGTCACCATTTACTAATTTATATGCAGAGTATATCGTGCAAAATGATGGGCTGGATGAAGCACAAACTGGAATCAAGATTGCCAAAAGAAATATCAATAACCTCAGATATGCAGATGACACCACTCTTATGGCAGGAAGCAAAGAGGAATTAAAGAGCCTCTAGATGAAGGTGAAAGAGAAGAGTGAGAAAGCTGGCTTAAAACTCAACATTCAAAAAATTAAGATAATGACATCTGATCCCATCATTTCATTTGAATGCAGAGTTCCAAACAATAGTAAGGAGAGATAGGGAAGCCTTCCTCAGTGATCAATGCAAAGAAATAGAGGAAAACAATAGAATGGAAAAGACCTGAGATCTCTTCAAGAAATGTAGAGATAGCAAGGGAACATTTCATGCAAAGGTGGGCACAATAAGGGACGGAACTAGTATGGGCCTAATACAAGCAGAAGATACTAAGAAGAGGTGGCAGTAATACACAGAAGAACTATACAAAAAAGATCTTCATGACCCAGATAACCACAATAGTGTGATCTCACCTAGAGCCAGACATCCTGGAATGTGAAGTCAAGTGGGCCTTAGGAAGCATCACAATGAACAAAGCTAGTGGAGGTGACGGAATTCCAGTCAGGCTATTTCAAATCCTCAAAGATGATACTGTGAAAGCACTGCACTCAATATGCCAGCAAATTTGGCATTGTCTTTCTTTGTGATTGGAATTAAAACTGAACTTTTCCAGTCCTGTGGCCACTGCTGAGTTTTCTAAAGAATGCTCAAACTACTGCACAATTGAACCCATCTCACATGCTAGCAAAGTAATGCTCAAAATTCTCCAAACCAGGTTTCAACAATACATGAACCATGAACTTCAAGATGTTCAAACTGGATTTAGAAAATTGAGATCAAATTGCCAACATCCATTGGATCATCGAAAAAGCAAGAGAGTTCCAGAAAAACATCTACTTCCACTTTATTGGCTTACATCAAACCCTGTTACTGTGTAGAACAAGCTGTGGAAAATTCTTAAAGAGATGGGAACACCAGACCACCTGACCTGCCTCTTGAGAAATCCATATGCAGGTCAGGAAGCAACAGTTAGAACTGGAAATAAAACAACAGATTGGTTCCAAATAGGGAAAGGAGTATGTCAAGGCTGTATATTGTCACCTTACTTATTTAACTTACATGCAGAGTACATCAAGCGAAATGCCAGGCTGGATGAAGCACAAGGTGGAATCAAGATTGCTGGGAGAAATATCAATAACCTCAAATATGCAGAAGACACCACCCTATGGCAGAAAGTGAAGAAGAACTAAAGAGCCTCTTGATGAAAGTGAAAGAGGAGCGTGAAAAAGTTGACTTAAAACTCAATATTCAGAAAACTAAAATTGTGGCATCCAGTTCCATCACTTCATGGCAAATAGTTGGGAAAATAATGGAAATAGTGAGAGATTTTATTTTGGGGGGGCTTCAAAATCACTGCAGATGGTGACTCCAGCCATGAAATTAAAAGATGCTTGCTCTTTGGAAGAAAAGCTGTGACTAACTTAGGCAGCATATTAAAAAGCAGAGACATTACTTTGTTAGCAAATGTCCATCTAGTCAAAGCTATGGTTCTTTCAATAGTTATGTATCGATGTGAGAGTTGGACTGTAAAGAAAGCTGAATGCCAAAGAATTGATGCTTTTGAGTTATGGTGTTGGATAAGACTCTTTAGAGTTCCTAGGAATACAAGCAGATCCAACCAGTCCATCCTAAAGGAAATCAGTCCTGAATATTCATTGGAAGGACTGATGCTGAATCTGAAGCTCCAATACTTAGGCCACCTGATGTGAAGAACTGACTCATTGGAAAAGACCCTGATACTGAGAAAGATTGAGGGCAGGAGGAGAAGGTGAGGACAGAGGATGAGATGGTTGGATGGCATCACAGACTTAATGGACATGAGTTTGAGTAAGCTCCGGGAGTTGGTGATGGACAGGGAAGCCTGGCGTGCTGCAGTCCATGGGGTCCCAAAGAGTCGGACATGACTGAGTGACTGAACTGAACTGAATGAGATGTGGAAACAATGAAAACAGTGAGAGAGAGACTTTATTTCTTGGGCTCCAAAATCACTGCAAGTGGTGATTGTAGACATGAAATAAAAAGATGCTTGCTCCTTAGAAGAAAAGCTATGAGAAACCTAGACAGCATATTAAAAAGAGGAACTGTTACTTTGCCAACAAGTTCCATGTAGTCAGTGCTATGGTTTATCTAGTAGTCATGTATGGATGTGAGAGTTGGACCATAAAGAAGGCTGAGGACTGAAGAATGATGCTTTTGAATTGTGGTGTTGGAGAAGAGTCTTGAGAGTCCCTTGGACTGTAAGGAGATCCAACCAGTCAATCCTAAAGGAAATTGGTCCTGAATATTCATTGGAAGGTCTGATGATGAGGTGAAGCTCCAACACTTTGGCTACCTGATGTGAAGAGCTGACTCATTGAAAAAGATCCTGATTCTGGGAAGGACTGAAAGTAAGAGGAGAAGGGGACAACAGAGGATGAGAGTTCGTCAACTGTATCACCGACTCAATTGACATGAGTTTGCGCAAGCTCTGGGTGTTGGTGATGGATAGGGAATTCTGGCATGCTTCTGTCTATGGGGTAGCAAAAAGTTGGACACAACTGAGCGACTGAATTGAACTGAATGCTTAACATATGAAAGAAAATTGACATATGTCTTTTGAAAGAAGAGAAAAATTTTGAGATGCCCGTGAAGTCTAAAATGAGCTTGGATTACAGAATTTAAGTATATATTTAGATATGCACCTCTAGGTTGCATAAGACTAGCTTCACCTTTTCTATATTTTTACAAGTCATCAATGTAAGCCATTTATATTGATACAAATCTATTAAATGTGGAAAATAAAGCAAAATCTAAGCATAAATGCGTGCATGCTTGCTAAATATCTTCAGTTTTGTCCAACTCTTTGTGACTTTATGGATTGTATCCCACCAGGCTCCTCCATCCATGGGGATTATCTAAGCAAGAATACTGGAGAGGGTTGCCATGCCCTTCCCCAGGGCATCTTCCTGACCCAATTATCAAACTCATGTCTCTTATGCGTTGGCAGGTGGGTTCTTAACCCACCTGGGAGCACCACCTGGGAAGCTCCTAAACATAAACATAGAAAGCAAAATAAAATCTAGTAGGCAATTTTAGAATTCTGGATAGTACTATCATTTATGGATGGGAAGTGGAATAAGATCCCAGTAACATCAGAGTTGTACCTCACCCTGAAGGTTATATTTCCAGAGGATGCTGTTGATATAGCAGACAAGTTCCATCAGAGGATGAGCAAGGCAATGAGAAGTCTAGAAACAAGTTCAAGAAAGTGTGGAAATTAAACCTGAATGAAATAAAATTCCCCAAGAAGATAACAAAGCGGCTTAAAATTTTAGATAAAAGAAGGACTTTCATTAGGACTAATTGGTGATGATTCATGGGATTCAGATATGTGGTTAATAAAAGGAAGATTTTGATAGCAATTGGAGATGCCCCACTATGGAAGAAGAGATTCCCAAATACACTGCCCACTATCATTAGCTGTCTGAGTTAGTGACAATAACTCAAGTCAGGGGTATTATTTGATAGGTTGAGGGTTTGCACTAAATAACAGCTAAGATCTTTTGTACATTATAGTTTGACAACTATGTAACACAAAAGTTCGCTTTATGTAATGACTCAACCTATTCTAATTTTTATTTTCTTTTGTATGCTTCTTTAAGCATTTTCTTTTTTATATTTTAAAATACTTTTCATTGAGATATTTTAAGCATAATATAAAAACTGCATAATTTTACATTTACTAGAATTAGTTAAATAATTATAAAATGAGTATTTCTTTCCCTGCATGAATTCTTAAAATTTGAAATATCAATTAAATTTTACTTTGGAAAATTTATTGAGGTGGGCAAATATTTCACTCTTCTGTTATGCTTGTACTTTTCATGAAATCCACCTCTTTAAAATAGCACCTATATGACACTGTTATTAACCATGTAGGCTATGATGTTTACCCATCACTTGTATATTTCTCTGACAGTCTTGCAGTAGGACATATGTGATTCAAATTTGGAATTTTGAACCTCTATTTTGGTAAGAATTTCTTGTGGAATCACTAACAACTCTTAAAATCAAATCAAAATAAAATGTTAAAAAAACCCTGCAATTTGACTGTGGTAATTGTGTTTTGCTCTGCATTCCTGTATCCATTAGCCATGAAGTTAAATTGGTTTTTAAATCTTCCTTTGAAATTAAGGTAGAATCTAGAATCAATACAATCGTGCTCCTGGAAAAAAAAATGTCAAAGGTGAGAATTTGATTCTAATTATTTTAAGATCTCATCTTTGCCCATAGTTAACTCCATTATTATTTAAAGTGATAAGTTCTTCTAAGTACTATAGGAGGAAAAGCATTTTTAAAAAGTTTTAAATATTTGGGGTGACTTTTTCTTGAATAAAATACATGCTTCTATCTCTTACAAATGCTATAGTAGGCATTTTTTTTTTCTTTCTTTCTTTAAGAAAACTATCAGCCACAGAAAACTGAGTGATGAGGAATTTGGGCATTTATTTTTTTCTTCTTAATTCATTGATGAAAAGCTTTTGAATACTCATGTGTCAGACATTGTGGGGAATACTGGGGGATTGAACATGACTGCATGAGGAGTTAAACCTAGGCAATGAACCCAGTTACTAAGAGCCACATCCTCACTCCACCTCATCCCATCTGCCTTTACCAATTGACAAGCAGAAGAAAACAGATCTACCTACCTTTGTCAGGTTTATGTTCCCAATATATTAATTAAAATGCAAATTTTGATGAAAAGACATTAAAAAAAGGATAAAGTAACATAGAATCTTATGAAGCCTCAATCGTTTGGCAGTAAGGGCAGAGTAAAAACCCTACCTTACCCTGCTTTCTCGTTAAGCTTCAAGCTTAAGATTGTTGGCACCTTTATCTTTCTATTGCAAGCTACCTTAAACCATTTTAGAAACAGGTCAGACACAAGTAGTGACATTTTAATGTTGGTATTCTATGTATCCAGTTCTAAGTAGAAATATCTCTTCTTGAGTGTTTCATTCAAAACATCAAATTCTGCCTGCTGCTCAATCAAGAAACATCGTTTTTATGTGGTTCCAACTATCTGTGTCTACTGAGTTCACTTGAGCATTCCATTTTGCTTATTAAATTAATCCACCTTACTTCATTTGGGCTTTCTTGGTGGCACTAATGGTAAAGAAGTCGCCTGCCAGTGCAGGAGACGTAAGAGACAAGGATTCAATTCCCGGGTCGGGAAGATCTCCTGGGTGAGGGCAGCTCACTCCAGTATCTTGCAGGAAAATCCCCATGGACAAAGGAGCTTGGAGGGCTATAGTCCATGGGGTTGCAAAGAGTCAGATGTGACTGAACAATTAACATTTACTTACTTCATCTGGAACAATTTTGTATTGGTTTTTTAAAGCATGTGGTTCAATAGCAAGAATTGAAGTCAAAAAATGTTCTTTCTATTGTCACATGAGATCTGTTAAGAATTATTAGGCATTTAGGTTGTTATAAATTCTGTTAGACTGAAGGAGTATATTATAGTAGAATCATTAACTGTAACCTTGCCTTTTTCAATTAACTAAGGGAATATTGTTTAAAGCACAGAGTAAGTTACATTAAACAGTGTCATTCCATTCATTACTGTTAGGTATAAATCGGGCATCAGTCATTTGAAATACTGCTGGTGATATATCTTTAACTCCTTTCTTTTTTTCCCTTTTGATATTGTGCACGTCTGGAAAGCTGGCAGAAGCCAATTGTGTAGCCTGAGCGAGGCTAATGATGCCCTAGTACTCTCTGTCTCTTAGCTTTTGCATAGTCTCAGCCCCCTTTAGAGGAACAATTCAATAAGCACCGTTGTTTTGAAACATTTCCACTTAATGAACTACTTAGAAACCTTTTTCTTTTGCTTGTTTTTATCTCTGTTCCTTTCTTAGCCATCACACTTCCATTGTGAGATAAGAGTGAAATGCGTTCAATAGCTATAGCTGAGAGAAAGGCTCTGCCAAATGGATGTGTTCGCTGGTACTTTTAGAAGGTTTGGAGGGAGAGGCGGGAACCTCATCAGCAGTAAATGCCATCTGGGTCACAACTTTGCCACTGCCGCTGGCACAAAGATATTGATTCTCTAATTCCATGGCTCTTTGATGTTGCCTAAGAGCACTGATGTAGAAAAAAATATATCGACCCATTTTGCCAGACGTGCAGTTCAAGGTGTTTCTCTTGGTGGGAAGTGTACAAATGGAATTTTCTTTTTATTCGAGTATTGGAAAATAGGGATGCCCTGGGGGTTCAGAAATAACCTCTCCTATGATTCTATATGGTTGTTTTAGATTAATTCTGTTCAAATTTTGTGGATGGGTATAGCTTCTGTAACTCATATAGTATTAACCTTTTCCTAGTAAGAATTTTAATTCCTTAAAAACCCCAGAACTCAAAGATTGGATTTTTTTCACTCTTCATGTAAAAATCTAGGAGAAATTTTACTGCCATGAATGTTTCCATGCGTTTTAAAAGAAATCATAGTACACTGTGCAGAAGCTCCTAAAAAGTTTGAATTATACATGAGCTCTCATTCCAAACTTTAGCTTACATGGGAGTCCATTTCTTTTGAAATGCATTAGGATTTGGGGGGCTTGTTTATGTTAATGAAATTCTTTTTACTGTTTCTCCTCTGCATTTCATGGCCAAGCACACATCTTCAGATTTATAAGTCTCAGAAAATACTCTGTCAGAAGAGCCTGAAAATTTATTTATGAACTACTTTCCACAAATGGGTTAAATCTTACTGATGTGCTCTACGTTCAGGATGCGATAATTCAGTGATGTGGCACTTGTGTTCATCAAAATTGCTTTAGCCCTCTTTTTGCAAAACAGAAGTAAATGTCATTCTTTTACTAGAACAAGCTACTTGTGAGATTTACATTTTCTCTAGTCAACACCTAAAATCAGCTTGAAGACTGAGAAACCTATCTAGAAGAACATGCAATAAAAACAGACTCAGATATTTTTATAAAACCAGTTGGCATTCGTTTTGTCCTGACTGGAGCTGCTAATCTACTAAACAGATGCTTAAATAAATCCCTCAGAAGCAGCATGGCTTTTCACTTCCTGCTTGTTATATGACAAATTAAATTCAGTTGAAACCGTGGCTTCTAGAAACATAGTTGAAAGAGATCGTGTGACTTTCGGCTTTGTATCACAACTGTCCACCATCATTTAATCATAGGCAAGTTGTCTAAATTACTATTTGACTATGTATTTCACATTTGTGGCATTTTGACACTAAAACATTTTACTATTTGTCAATGTCTTCCTCTTTAAATTGATATACAAAGCTTGAATCACCTGAATTCTATTTTAATTGCCTCAATGAAGGAAAAAATTAAATTATGTAACAGAAAACAACTTGTGACCCAGGACTCTGATAGCATCTCTATGACATGAGTTGTAAACACTGGAGAGAAACGAAAATCTCAAGAATGGGCTACATCCCTGGTTCCCCAACATGTGATCGTGTGCATGCTTAGCTGCTAAGTCCTGTTGACTCTGCAGCCCCATGGACTGTAGCTCCTCTGTCTATGGGATACTGGAGTTGGGTTGCCGTTTTCTCCTCTAGGGGATCCTCCCAACCCAGGGACTGAACCTGAGTCTCCTGCATTGGAAAGTTGATTCTTTATTACTGAGCTACCTGGGAAGCCCAACATGTGATTATATCATAATAATTTATGCTTAAAGTTTCATCTAAGTCCTCAAATTTGGTAAGATTTCCCGGAGAGTAAAATTTTAGAGAAGTATATCAGGGCCTTATGGGCCTAGATACTAGTAGATAAAGTGCTAAAATACTGTTTCTAAACTGTTCTTCTTAATTTATTTTTAATTAAGATTATATTATCATTTGATTAGATTTTAAAAACTAATGAGCTGAGATAATTTTCTGACTTTGCAAACTTTTCACTATTCTAGTCAAAGGAAAATATGCTTATGAGCAGTTTAACTAAAATTTATAATTCATAATTGGGCACTCCTTGAAAATAGTCATTTTGAGATTTTCAGCAACAACATAAATAATGCATAGTAATTTTCCAAATGCAGAATGAACAACTGTATTTTTTAGTCAAAATTAGCTGTGATTTCCTAGAGGCAATTTTGTTTTATTTGGAAAAAAAAACAAACCAAACAACATTTTATATTCTTTATTGAAGTGAAATATATATGAATATAGATATATGATGGTATAAATATACATGTATATATATATGATAGTAAAACAAAACCTGGAGCTGACTGTTGCTCAGATCATGAGCTCCTTATTGCAAAGTTCAGGCTTAAATTGAAGAGAGTAGGGAAAACCACTAGGCCATTCAAGTATGACCTAAATAAAATTCTTTGTGAATATACAGTGGAGGTTACAATAGATTCAAGGTATTAGATCTGGTAGACAGAATGCCTGAAGAACTATGGACAGAGGTTTGTAAGATTGTACAGGAGACAGTGACCAAAGCCATCTCAAATAAAAAGAAATGCAAGAGGGCAAAATGGTTGTCTGAGGAGGCTTCATATATAGATAGCTGAGAAAAGAGGAGAAATGAAAGGCAAGGGAGAAAAGGAAAGATATACCTAATTGAATGCAGAGTTCCAGAGAATAGTAAGGAGAGATAAGAAAGTCTTCCTCAGCGATCAATGCAAAGAAATAGAGGAAAACAACAGAATGGGAATGACTAGAGATCTCTTCAAGAAAATTAGGGATGTCAAGGGAAGATTTCTTGTAAGGATGGGCACCATAAAGGACAGAAAGGGTAAAGACAAACAAAAGAGATTAAGATAAGATGACAAGAATATGCAGAAGAACTATACCAAAAAAAGTCTTAATGACCCAGATAACCACAATGATGTGGTCACTGACCTAGAGCCAGACATCCTGGAGGGTGAAGGATGGGCCTTAGGAAGAACAATTATGAACAAAGCTATGGCTTTTATACTATGTGAGAGTTGGACCATATAGGAGGCTGAGCTTGAGGCTGAGGCTGAGCCTCAGAACTGATGGTTTCAAATTGTGGTGCTGGAGAATACTCTTGAGAGTCCCTTGAACTATAAGGATATCAAACCAGTCTATCCTGAAGGAAATCAATTGTGAATATTAATTGGAAGGACTGATGCTGAAGCTAAAGCTCCAATACTTTGGGCACCTGATGCGAATAGTTGACTTATTGGAAAAGACCCTGATGCTGGGAAAGATTTAAGGCAGGAAGAAAAGGGGGCTACAAGGGATGAGATGGCTGGATGGCATCGTCTCAATGGACATGAGTATGAGCAAACTCTGGGAGACAGTGAAGGACAGGGAAGCCTGGTGTTCTGCAGTCCATGGGATCGCAGAGTCAGACATGACTTAGTGACTAAACCACAGCAACCATATGATGGTGTAAGGATGTGGTTCATCTGGTTTTAAAAAGCATAATTGTGTAATCATGCATAGAAAACATTTGAAATCATGAAAAACCTAAACTCTGATTCATCCTTGGACAAAATAATTCTCAATTATTTTCAATAATATGAAGAATCCCCTGGTGTGAACCATATAGATCCATACTGTCTAAGAAATGTGTCAATAGATGTTTTGCTTCATTTGTTGTCCTTCATGAGGCTATTATTATATATGTGACCACTGTGGATTATTTTCATTTGGCAATATTCCCAGCACAAAGCAGGGATCTATTTACAATCATTTGGGTGAAATCTTGATCCTTAGCTTGTACAGTGACTGGACACTTGACACTTATCACAGAATTAAATTAGGGTATTTTTAATTGTTTATTTTCTTATAAGTAAAAATAGAAAACAAAGAATACCTCTGCTTAGACTTTATAAATAAAGTTTAAATTTATAATAAAAAAGTTTCATTTTGATCTAGATGAAACGATATATCAGAAAATTACATGAGATGAGTAACTTAATGTATGTCTACATATTATATTTTTTAAAAACTCAAAACATTGCTTAGACAGTAAGCCAATGATGGAAGGGTGACTTTTCCCCTATCTTTTAAACTAAATAGCCAATACCCAAATGTGTAATAAAAAAAAAGTGGTTATTATATTAATCATGTTTTCTTGATTCAAAACAACCCAATAGAGGATTTTTGGAGTCTCAAGGGTGACTAATTTTTAATGCTAATCCTCATTTAAACATTTTAAAAAATATTTATTTATTTATTGGCTGTGGTGGGTCTTTGATTCTGAGCGCCGGCTTTCTCTAGTTGTAGTGAGTGGGCCTAGTCTTCGATGTAGCACGCGAGTTTCTCATTGCAGCGGCTTCTCTAGTGACGCACAGGTTCTAGGTACCTGGGCTTCAGTAGCTGTGGTGCACAGGATTAGTTGCTCTGTGGTGTTTGATTCTGAGGCCAGGGATTGAACCAGCATCCTTGCATTGCAAAACAGATTCTAAACCACCGGAAAGCCTGGGAAACCCTCATTTAAACATTTTAAATCTTCAGTCTGTTAATGTTTTTCTGGTTTGTGCTTGCTGAGTCGTGTCCTATTCTTTGTCCTATTCTTTGCGACTCCATGGACTGTACTCCGCCTGGGTCTTCTGTCCATGTGATTATCCTGGTAAGAATTCCTAAGTTGGAATTCTAAGCTTTAAACCTCCCATCTTTGGTCTCTTTTATGATCCCCTTGTAGTAAACACAAGCATGTTTCATACTTGCAATATTAAACATATTTTGTGAACTTTTTACAACTCTTTAATTGACTGTACTGAAGAGTACTTGATATGATCTATTAAAGTATAATTCATAGGTAATATAATTTACCCTGTTTTGATGCATAGCTCTTTGAGTTTTTGCAAATGCACACAGTCACATACATTTCTATCACCACTAATAGCTCATGCTCTTATTCTTCGAACTCTGGGTACAACTAATCTATTTTCTGTCCTTTATAAGTTTGTGTTTTCAAAAATGTCATGTAAATGGAAACATAACATATACAACCATTTGAGTATAAATTCTTTCATTTAGCTCAATATATTTGAGATACATCCATCTCACTACACTTCAGTGGTTTGTGTTAGCTTTTATTTCTTAATAGTATTGTATCACATGGATGTGCAACATATGTGTTTTTAGATCAATACTTGTGTTCTATGTTTCAAATAGACTATAAACGTAAAATAGTGTTTTAAGTAAATAGCAGGATGCAGGAAGTTTATTTTTGTTTTCATGTTGTATATTTTAAGAAGGCCGTCAGAATAGAAAACTGCATATGTTAACCCTCTAAAAACATGATCAGTTCTTTTGGGGAAAAGCTCTACAATAAATAGAAAGTGCATACACTTTCCAATCAACATCAGAATTCGCTTTGAGTATGCTTAACTTTGAGTCCATCAGAACTGACTTTGGCTTGGCCACTGCCAGTGAAATATGCAATCTAATTAGGAAAAAGCTGATTCAGCATAGATAACTCCAGAAAAGGTTGTCCAAGACCTTTCTGTACCCTTGAAGGCATCATAAGTAAGATTTCTTGGCTCCGGACTCTGTTTTTTTTCCTCCAGTGCCAGCCAGTACTCTTGATTCTTCCCTTTGGCATTGTTCCTTTTTGTATACTTGTTAAAATGTCTGACTCAAAAATATTTTTTTTCCAACTTCTTACTGTGTTTACAACTGAACTGCTAAACAGAGCTACCCCTTAAATACTGTTAAAGAAACAGTGATCTATAATGACCATCTTATACCATGAAAGCCCTGAAAAACACTAGTGATCACTGCCAAGTTTGACCCTCCCTGTAGAGCCTATTGTGTGAATTACCACGCTGAAGACTGCAGACTCCAAATTAAATTCTCCAGCTACATTATCCAGAGCTAAAGGGACTCCATTTACCTAGTTCAGCTCTATGCCAATGTCCCTTATGTTTAAAAGCACAGCACAGGCATAAGTCTTCCTACCAATAACAATTTTACAATTTCAAAGGATTTTCCTGCCTACTTACAATGTTATTATTACTACTTATTAAAACTATGTAAAGCATTGACCTTGATCTGCTTAGAGTGCTTTTTTGTTGCACTGTATTGATTATTGTAAATGCTTATTTATGTCATGGATGATAGAGGTTATCTATCATATAACTTGTATGCCATACCACCAACGATATTACAGTGTACAGTTTCAGATTAATTTTTCAAGGCAAGCTACCTTTAGACAGTTATTTAAATTGTGGAATTAAAGACAAAATAGTTTCGGGATGAGAGAAAAATAAAAGAAGGAATTTCAGAATTTCTCAGTGCATTGCAACTTATTAACAATTGATAAATCCTTTTAAGTACAAGATGTATACCACTAGGCGGTTCACGATTTTGATGGACTCTTCCATGCCCTACTTAAAAATATATATATATATATATATATATATATATATATATAAAAACACTAAATCTTATTACCTATAGGGAGATTGATCAATTATGTATCACTGTTATCAGTTAACAGCTTGATAAATTTACATTTTAATAAAATTACTGCTTGTCATTTTCCCAAAACCTCAGGAGATTTTCTTGATATTTTCTGCAAAATTTGCAAAGTTGCCTGAGTCTGCCAATATTGTTCTTTGGAACTTCTTTTCCATGAATAACTCTGAGTAAGTCACGTTTTATCGTAGTTAAATCAGTATTAACTTCTTAAAACTCATTATTGCAAGATTGGTGGGCATCATGAATGATAAGAGTGACTCCAGAAGAGAACAGTTAGAAGAGAGTTGATTGCATTTGTGGCAATCTACTCAGTGTTCCAAAGCTCCCTGTAAAAATAGGAAAATGGAAATATTAAATCTGGTATTTGTTCCTAGGTTAACTTTGGCTCACACTTCTCTTGTGGCTCAGTTGGTAAAGAATCCACCCGCGATGCGGAAGACCTGGGTTCGATCCCTGGGTTGGGACAACCCCCTGGAGAAGGGAAAGGATACCCATTCCAGTATTCTGGTCTGGAGAATTCGTGGACTGTCTAGCCCATGGGGTCGCAAAGAGTTGGACACAACTGAGCGACTTTCACTTACCTTTGGCTCAGTAATGTTCCAAAGCATTTCTGGGCATTCTTTAAATCTAGCAAAATACACAGGTATATGGGTTATGTTAAATAATTAAATAGTTGAACGAAGGGAATTAATACTACATTTTTAAAAAGTTCCTTAAAGGGAGAAGAGATATAGAGG
Source organism: Cervus canadensis (assembly GCF_019320065.1). Classification (NCBI taxonomy): domain Eukaryota; kingdom Metazoa; phylum Chordata; class Mammalia; order Artiodactyla; family Cervidae; genus Cervus; species Cervus canadensis. Next base: position 25,676,830 of record NC_057401.1, read on the forward strand.
GAGAAGTAATTTCATGTGGGTAAGTGCTAGGTCGCCTCAGTCATATCCAACTCTTTACAACCCTATGGACTGCAGCCTGCCAGGCTCCTCTGACCATAGGATTCTCCAGGCAAGAATACTGGACTGAGTTGCCATGCCCTCCTCCCGGGGATCTTCCTGACCTGTGGATTGAATTCGTCTCCTGTGTCTCCTGCATTGGCAGGTGGGTTCTTTACTACTAGTGCCACCTGGGAAGCCTATAGTAATTTCAGGGAAGTATTTAATCTGATTTTTCCCTAAATTAAAAAGAAGACCTCAGTGATATAACTCTATATTTACATATGCCACAGCATCTTTTTTCATAACTATAAAATGAAGTAGAGTGTAAAGGTTAGAAAATATTTTGCAAACTTAAAGGAAAACTCAAAGGTGAAGGAAAAATGATACATGAATATGTTTCTCTAAAATATTCAAATTGATAATTGATTTTGGTTGAGTTTCATTATGAAATTTCTCAGTCTTCATACTATCAAGAAGATTATATATTTTATTTATACCCTTACTATAAAGTTGCTTGTATATGCATACATAAATAGAGAAATTTTCAAAGAGGAGATGAAGAAAATCATCTTGTAAATAAGCTGATTCAGCATATTTGCATCAAGTGTTTGACAAATTGCCAGCAGAATTAAGAGCTGAGGAATGTAAATTTAGATCTAACTAAGGCTTCTATAAATATAGCAAGAGAGAAATTGAATGAGAAAACATAGTCAATATGCACATGGATACACTAACATTAATAAAATTTCAGGGACTACTTGGGTAATATATATAGTACATTAACAATAGCAGTATGTCATGCAGGATGCTTTAAATATAATAATCATACTTTATTTTTATGTGTAAAAAATTGTACATGGATATTTTGTCCATAGTAGCTTATTAATTATTTGTGTAAACATTTATTTTACTATTGTATAGAGTAAAGCAAGGTTAATACATTGTTTATTTTTTCTTGATCATGTCTATTAATTTAAACTTTATAATTATTTTTAATAAGAAAGCTGTTTTAACAGTAGTTATTTTGCTCATTTTATACATTTAAAATGCAATAATAAATGAAAATTATTAGGTCAAATATCACTCTTCATTAGTAAAGTATCAACATTATTGTTTTTTTACTTAAAATTAAGTATGTTAACTCAGAGGAAAGCAATAACATGATCTAGTTGTTAGCTAAGCTATGTCCTATAAAATAATCCTGAATATGCATTGGAAGGACTGATGCATGCTGAAGCTGAAGCTTTGGCCATCTGATGCTGACTCATTAGAAAAGACCCTGATGCTGGGAAAGATTGAATGCAGGAGGAGAAGGGGACGGCAGAGGATGAGATGGTTGAATGGCATCATCGACTCGATGGACATGAGTTTCAGCCAGCTCTGGGAGTTGGTGATGGACGGGGAAGCCTGGCGTGCTGCCGTCCATGAGGTCACAAAGAGTTGAACACGACTGAGCGACTGAACTGAACTGAACTAATTTCTTTAAGATAATTATATTTTAGCATTTTTCCTCTAAAATTTGTTCTAAATCCATCTTTAATGTTATGTTGCCCCCAGATCTTAGTTTCTGATAATATTCTCCAAATAAAAGAAGCCAGAGTTCCTTGGAGGAATGGCTGATCTTGGGACTAAGATAATTTCAAAGATGAGTCTGGAGCATCTTATAGTGAAAAAAATGCAGAAAACTGCTATAAACACACACACACACACACACAAATATTATCAAAAGAGGAAGAATTACAGGACTGAACTGAAAGAGCTCCCAAGAGCCAAAGCTAGAAAAATTTGAGCAGCAAATTAAATAATATTGGATTACAACCCAAATTATAATACTAATGTAAATAAATGATTTTATACACTGATATAAAGAAATTGTTGAATAAATAGACAAAAAAATTCCAATCCCCTCACATGGGTAAAAAATAATTCTAACAAAAAGTGCTAAAAACAAAAATGATAAAAGTCTTAGAAATAAATGTAATTATTTAAAAAATACTGAAGTGGGAAATATCCTCCAAAACACAAACATGTCTCAGAAATGATAAAGAAAAAATATTGATTTCTTATATAAAAACGAAAAAGAAAAATAACCACAGACAGAGCTTCAAATATAAAAGTAACAACCAAATATAGAAGTAAGAGTGTATGTCAAGTCAATGTTCGGCTTCACTATGATTTAAACAAATGAATTTTAAAAGACAATACAAAATCATTATGTCCCGTTAGATAAACACACATACACACACAAACACACAAAATATGAAAATAGTGTGTAGAGCAACAATCACTTATATACACTATCTCAGCAACTGCAACCTAATTCAGTCGTGTAATTTGATATTGCTTATAATTTTAAATGAACACGTCTCTGAACCAAATAAACCTTTTCTAGTAATTTACCTAAAGAAATACTGCATTTGAACTCAATGATAAATCTCAAGAATAGTCATGCATAATTTTTACAACCAAAAAATTTATAAATAAATGAAACACTACTTATGTGTTCTTCAATGGAAATAAAATAGAAAAAATATTGAAAGACCACTCAGAGAGATATTCTGTAGCTCTTAAAATATTAGATTTATGTCACATACCAAGAATTCTCATAGTAATTGAAAAAATGTTTCAGAGAAACCACTTCAAGTGTAAGAAACTAATTGTTAGGAATGGTGACCTTTGTAGAGAGATGTGAAAATGTGCATGTGAACAGTTTCAATAATTCACTTTTGAATCTTCTATATCTTCAGATGTGAAATTTACTTTGTATTGCATATGCAATATAAAAAAAATGACCTAAAATATAAATTATTTCATACTTCTATAAGTGGTTCTTTTACTCTTATTTTGTTTCCCTGGTAGCTCAGATGGTAAAGAATCTGTCTGAAATTTAGGATATCAGGGTTAGATTCCTGGGTTGGGAAGATCCCCTGGAGAAGGGAATGGCAACCCACTCCAGTGTTCTCACCTGGAGAATTCCATGGACAGAGGAACCTGGTGAGCTAAGTCTATGGGGTCACAAAGAGTCAGACACGACTTATTTATATAATAATATAAGGATGAATAGTTAAATATTAGATATTCATTTATTGTTTTTAATGATCCAATTTAGATGATCATAAGAAAGATATCAGCTCATGATGTATTTCTCTTTCTGCTAAATAGTATATACTGCTTTTGTCAATTAAATTCGGAAGCCAAAGAAGTATTGCTTTAAACTAAATAATGGTACTGGTACAATAGCGTGGTTTTATATCAATCTATATTAATCTTTATAAGAATCACACATCCAAACAAACAAAATTTGCCTGCATATTAAAGTTATTAAATTAAAGTAATTAAAGTCTTTCCTATCCTAAAAATACCTTGAAAAGTATGAGTTTTTGATACTAATGATCCTGCTTTATTCTAGTGTGCAAGCTTAAATGAAGAGTTCAAATGAGTAGACTATCAAGTTCCCAGATACTCCCTTACTTCTCTGCATAGCTCACTGTTTATTTTGTCTTTAAGCATTATAAAGATCCAGAGAAACAACCTTACATTAAAGATTAAATATTAATGAATCAGAAGTAATTATATCCACCAAAATAGTGAACATCATTATAACACAGGTATAGAACTCTTCCAAATAGACTCTGGGGAAGAATAGAAGCATCTATCAATTACTCATCTGCCATTAAATTCTGTGCCTTTCTATATTCAAGGGTCTTGCTAATGATTTTACATAAAACATAAATGTACATGTGTAATATGGATTATCCATTATTACTGGAGTCTTGTCAATATATTGCAATGAAGAAAGCAAACAATAAATATACATAGACTAAAAAGAGACATAAGTTACACCTTTAATGCTTTATAGTTTGATTTATTGACACCTCTGAAGTATTGGCAGTGAACAAGAAAGAAAATACACACTAAATTAAAAATATCTGTTCAAATTAAAAGCATAGTGACAAAGAATAATAGTATACATTTCTGTTAGGTCTCAGTGCTGACATCATATTTAGCTTGGTAATTTTAGCAAGGGACATTGAATCAATAAGTCAATGATCTCAGCTTTGTTGATGTACAATTTTATCTTACATCATCTATAAAACATTTATCAACAGCAATTCATAATATGAATGCTTGATTATGAAGCATTTGGTTACAATATCTATTGAAATGATAAACAGCTGTTAGTTCACATATCTCTGTTTAAGTAATGGTAAAAGTAAACTCCTAAATGAATACTGCAGAATCATTCAACACCATATGCAGAGTACATCATGTCAGTATATTTTTGGCATCCACAACACCAGACTAATTCAAATTCATGAGAATTCAACCACACATCTATCCAAACCTGGATTTTTATTAAAATTGAGTATTGAGTTATTCTCAAAAAAAAACAAAGAAGGAAAGCAATAATCCAAAGCACTATATTTTTATAAAACTCATACATATTATACTCTAATCCTAATTTGGACATAACTTGTATTAAAGGTACATACATGCATGTGCGTGCATGCTCAATCACTAAGTTTTGTCCAATTCTTTGAGACCCCATGGACTGTAGCTCACCAGGCTCTTTTTTCCATGGGATTTCCCAGGCAAGAATACTGGAGTGAGTTGCCATTTTCATCTCCAGGGCATCTTGACTCCCCAGTTCCAAATACAATACCATTTTTCCACTGATTCATATCATCCTTCTAAAGATATATGTTTTCACTTTTTACTTTCTTCAATTAACAGTGCTTTTTAACACTTTTTGTATAAGACTCATTTTCCCTAAAACCAGTAGTAAATGTTACAAATTTTATAAATTTTCCTAAATGTTTATTTTTTACTTATTTGCTTTTCTGTTATAGCATACCAATATTCATTTCTGTTTAATAGTAAAAGAACAGAATTGAACATTTAAAAATATAAATATAAATTATAAATGTATTTATATTGTGAATTTACTTTAAATGTAGATATGTTGTATAATTTGTTGAAAGAAATTAATATTTGTACTCGATTAAAAATCAGGGCAAAGTAGGCAAGACTTTATTTGCTATCTCTAGAAAAAATGTAAATTGTGTGCCAACTTAAAAAAAAAAGTATAATAACAAGACAATTTAAAAAATAGATTTCTAAGAGAACCAGAGGGAGCAAGGTAGTAGAGGGCCGGGTCTGTGATGTATGTAAAGGCTCTCATATTTCATGATAACTTAGAGAACTGATCTAAAGCCTTATAAGAATGGGACACATTTCAAAGAGGTGGGATGAACTTGGGTACAGGATATTTAATATTTTCAACCTTCTCTGTTCTGCCACGTTGGACAAATACAGCATGTAAAACAAACAATCAGAGGTACAGGATTCCAAGATTTATGATTAGAAACCAGATTAAGAAAAATTAAAATAAAAATCATAAGCTATCTTACTCATGAAAATAGATGCACACAATTTAAACAATATGGTAGCAAAGTCATTCCAGCAATTTGCATGATGTGATTATCATAGGATTGAACATTTTAGGGTATCGATCATTATAATTAAAAATGTAAAATATTGAAGGGTAAAATCAGATAAATATTTGACATTTGTAGAAAGAAGCATACGATGAAATTAAACATTTGTTTATTAAAAAAACCTTTGGTAAACTAAAAACAGAATGTCACAGATACAGCATTCTATTTAAGTTTCTGATCAAGACTATGAAACAAATAGCTGCAGTATATTGTCAATAATTTCTAATTCTGTATATTCAGAAATTATAGAGCTTATTCCAAGAAAATATCATTCATCAAAGAGAAAGTCATAATGCTAATTGTGAATAAATATTTGTATAGACAATAATGAATATACCACATGGTTCTTGATGTCCTAATAAGTACAAGAAGACAAGAAAAAATAAGATGTGATTGTCAAAGAGTATTTGAAGCTAATCATGGAGATGATATAATTGACTGCATCAGTTTAGTCGCTCAGTCGTGTCTGATTCTTTGTGCCCTCATGAACCACAGCACACCAGTTCCTGTCCAACACCAAGTCCCGGAGTCTACCCAAACCCATGCCCATTGAGTTGGTGATGCCATCCAACCATCTCTGTCGTCCCCTTCTCTTCGTGCCCTCAATCCTTCCCAGAATCAGGGTCTTTTCCAATGAGTCAGCTCTTCACATCACGTGGCCAAAGTATTGGAATTTCAGCTTCAACATGAGTCCTTCCAAAGAACACCCAGGATTGATCTCCTTTAGGATGGACTGGTTGGATCTCTTTGCAGTCCAAGGGACTCTCAAGAGTCTTCTCCAACACCACAGTTCATAGAGAATAATGAAACTTTATGGAGATCTCTTTACAAATGTTAAGAAAATTTAGCAGGATGACTGAATTTAAGAAAGCTGATAAAAATCAATTACTCTTTTGTATATTAAGAAAAATTAAGAGCAACAAAAACTAAAATATCAATTATTTAGACATATAATTTATACACCAAAGGAAATGCACACAAACAGGAAAACTTACCATAAACATAAAGAGGAAGACTAGGTCATAAATACATTAAATTCTGTGAAAATTGATCAAAAACTCAGGGTAGTTGCAATGAGAATCTCAACAGGGATTTGGGTGAAAGTCAGCAAACTGATTCAAAAACTTACATGGAAATTCAAAATCCGAGAATAGTCAAGACTTCCCAAAAGTAGAAATGGATAAGGTGAGGGGAATGCCTTACCAGGCAGCAACTTTTTATAAATTAATAGCTATCAAAGCAGAGATATAAATACCAGCACAAGAAGAAACAAATTCACAAGCAGACACTAACAAAAAAAAAACAAGGATAGAAAAAGCAGAAAATAATTTTCAGTAAGTTGATAACTAGTTATCTATTTGGAGAAGAAAAATAAGTGTCTAATTCATACCCCAGAACAATAAATTGATTTCAAATATATTATTTGAATGCCGAATTAAAAAGTAAAAAAAAAGGTTAGCAGAAATTGGAAAAAATATTTAAAGGACTTCTTAAGACACAAAATGTATAACCTTTGGATAGAAATTACAGTTTTACAATAATGATGATTTTTTATCTTAAAGGCAGCATAAAAATTTTAACAGTCTGCATATTATAAATACTTCCTTCACTCTCTGAACACCTTCTTTGCTTTATATTTTTTCAAAAAAGTTATCATCTTCTAATTACTACTGGTTCACACATTTGTGTATTGTCTATAATCCTTCACTAAATGTATCATCTATGAAGGAGGCATTTTTGCATTTTTTGTTTCATATTGTGTTCCAGTAATGAGAAGAGTGTCTGGCAAGTAGTATAGGATCAATAAATATTTGTTGACTGATTACATTAACAAATCAATGCAAAAAATATAAAGCCAAACATCTCAATAGAAAAATGACTAAAAGTAATGTGTAGCATTTTATAGAAGATGAAAGGTATATATACATATAAATCAACAATGGAAATATGTTCAAATCTACTAATACTCAGATAAATGTGAGTTGGAATTACAATGATAACATTTTATACTCACTATATTTGTTAAATACAAATAGTATATTATTTCAAACATGAGTGAAAAGGTGTGCCAGTGGGAATCCTATATACTGTTCATTGCTATATAAATAAGTGTTACCTTTGTAAAATAATTAAGCACTTATCTGAAAAGTCGAACAGGCATGAACTTTACAAATGAGGAATTCAGTTTCAAGGTGTACACCATAGATAGTGTCCTGCATAACTACAATACACAAAGTACTAAAACTATTATAACAGCAAAACAATAAAGGGAGAAATTCAAATGTTCTGATAAAAGAATATGCATTTTAATTTAGTTATATTCACAGAATGAAATAGTAGACAACTATTGCAATAATTATTGAGTTGCAACCATATACAACAATAATTGTAACATAGACAAAATATTGAGAGAAAAAAACAAATTGGCAGAAACTTGCTGCTTTAGGGTTATCCAGCAAAAAAAAAAAAAAAAAGAACCAATAGGATGCTTTCAATGCTTTTTGAAGAGAAATATCATTTTATAGATATATACACACAATTTAGCATATTTATTATTTATTGTAAGGATTTGGCTTATGCAGCTATGGAAACCCGCAAGTTCAAGACTTCAAGTCAATGTCCCTTTTTGAGTCTGGAGACCTGAAGCTGCTGAAATACAGAAAAAGTGGGTCAGTGCTAAAGAATCCATCTGTCAATGAAGAGACACAAGAAGAAGTGGGTTGGATCTCTGGGTCAGGAAGATATCCTGTAGGAGGAAATGGAAACCTACTTCAGTATTCTTGTCTAGAAAATTCCATGGACTGAGGAGCCTGGCAGGCTGCAGTCTATGGGGTAGCAAAGAGTTGGACACAACTGAGCACACACACACATACACACACAATCTGGTTTACTCTGTTAACCCAGGTTAACTGTTACACTCATCCAAAAACACTCTCAGAGAGACATCCAGAATAATGTTTGATCAAATATCTGGATACCTTATGCCCTAGCCAAGTTGACACAAAAATTAAACATCATAACTGTATATAATAAAATTCCTTTTTATGTAACTTAAAGCAAAATAATATTAACTATTCAGCCAAGTTCAGTTCAGTTGCTCAGTCATGTCTGACTCTTTGCGACCCCGTGGAGGACTGCAGCATGCCTGTCTTCCCTGTCCATCACCAACTCCTGGAGCTTAATCAAACCCATGTCTATTGAGTCAGTGATGCTGTCCAACCATCTGATCCTCTGTTGTCCCCTTCTCCTCCTGCCTTCGATCTTTCCTAGCATCAGTAAAAGAAGAGAGTGAAAAACTTGGCTTAAAACTCAGCATTCAGAAAACTAAGATCATGGCATCCGGTCCCATCACTTCATGGAAAATAGATGGGGAAGCAATGAAAACAGTGGCAAGCTTTATTTTGGGGGGCTCCAAAATCACTGCAGATGGTGACAGCAGCCATGAAATTAAAAGATGCTTGCTCCTTGGAAGAAAAGCGATGATCAACCTAGACAGCATATTAAAAAGCAGAGACAATACTTAGCCAACAAAATTCTGTCTAGTCAAATCCATGGTTTCTTCAGTAGTCATGTATGGATTAACCATTAAACTCTTTAGGAAAAAAAAAATTGCATGTCATAAAGCTGTAACTGAAAAATCTCTATAGCAGTCAACACTAACAGGCAATGGAGCAAAAATACACAAATCTGAAGGGAAACATTACGAGCCAGATTGGGAAGCAAGGAACAGGGTATCAACAACCTGGGGAAATTGTGCTGTGTAAAATAAACACTCTTTATACTAATTTTTAAAGGATGATATTGATAGAGAGATTTAGATAAAGAGATTAATGGGACAAAATAGAGAAATCACAAAGAATTTGGTAAGCCCCAAATTAAACAAGTTACATATATATATATATACATGCATTCATACATAGACATGTAGATACAATAACAGACCACCTGACCTGCCTCTTGAGAAACCTGTATGCAGGTCAGGAGGCAAGAGTTAGAACTGGACATGGAACAACAGGCTGGTTCCAAATAGGAAAAGGAGTACGTCAAGGCTGTATGTTGTCACCATGCTTATTCAACTTACATGCAGGGTACATCATGAGAAACACTGGGCTGGAGGAAGCACAAGCTGGAATCAAGATCCTGGGAGAAATATCAATAACCTCAGATATGCAGATGACACCACCCTTATGGCAGAGAGTGAAGAAGAACTAAAGATCTTGATGAAAATTAAAGAGGAGAGTGAAAAAGTTGGCTTAAAGCTCAACATTCAGAAAACTAAGATCATGGCATCTGGTCCCATCACTTCATGGGAAATAGATGGGGAAACAGTGGAAACAGTGTCAGACTTTATTTTTTTGGGCTCCAAAATCACTGCAGATGGTGACTGCAGCCATGAAATTAAAAGATGCTTACTCTTTGGAAGGAAAGTTGTAACCAACCCAGACAGCATATTAAGAAGCAGAGACATTACTTTGCCAACAAAGGTCTGTGTAGTCAAGGCTATGGTTTTTCCAGTAGTCATGTATAGGTGTGAGAGTTGGACTATAAAGAAAGCTGAGCACTGAATAATTGTGAACTGTGGTGTTGGAGAAGACTCTTGAGAGTCCCTTGGACTACAAGGAGATCCAACCAGTCTATCAAAAAGGAAATCAGTCCTGAATATTCATTGGAAGGACTGATGTTGAAGCTGAAACTCCAATACTTTGACCACCTGATGTGAAGAGCTGACTCACTGGAAAAGACCTTGATGCTGGGAAAGATTGAAGGTGGGAGGAGAAGGGGATGACAGAGGATGAGATGGTTGGATGGCTCAATGGACTGACTCAATCAATGGACATGAGTTTGAGTAAACTCCAGGAGTTGGTGATGGACAGGGAGGCCTGGCGTGCTGCAGTCCATGGGGTCACAATGAGATGGACATTACTGAGCTACTGAATTGAACTGAATATATATATATATACATATATATATATGAACATATATACATATAATTTCACATATTTTATATTTATTAAATATTCCTGGGGGGAAAGGAAGAAATTAAGTAACATCTATTCTTTCTATGAGGTTTATAATCTGTCAGAGCTATTAACAAATAAACATTGTTTAATAGATATCCCGAGGGAAATAAATTGTTGCATGTAATCATATTCAAGAGTAATTAAGTAATGGCATCATACAGCTTGCAAGTGAAAGTCCCTCAGTTGAGTCTGACTCTTTGTGACACCATGGACTATACAGTCCCAGGAACTCTCCAGGCCAGAATACTGGAGTGGAAAGTCTTTCCCTTCTCCAAGGGATCTTCCCAACTCAGAGATAGAACCCATGGCAGGCAATTCTTTACCAGCTGAGCCACCACGGAAGCCCAGGAATACTGCAGTCGGTTGCCTATCCCTTCTCCAGTGGATCTCTCGACCCAGGAATCAAACTGTGGTCTGCTGCATTGCAGGTGGATTCTTAATCAACTAAGCTACCAGGGAAATAATACTGCCTGGAAGACGTTTATCAATAACACTGAAAATTAAGAAAAAAAGGCTAGCTGTAGTCACTTAGGTAATTGAATAAAAGGAGCATTACATGTCAAAAAAGAAAGAATTTTTTTCTGGAAAAAAATGTTTCACTCTTTTTTTTCCCCTCGAGATCAATCTCCGTTGTCCATGGAATTCTCCAGGTAAGAATACTAGAGTGGATACTCATTTGTTTCTCCAGGAGATCTTCCCAACCCAGGGATTGAATCCAGCTCTCCTGCACTGCATATGACTCTTTACCATCTGAGCCACTAGGGAAGCCCAAGATATATATCAGATATATATTCTTCATAATGAAGTCTCAAGTCCAATATTAATACTGGATTGTACAGTTTTAGGTTCCAGGAATGACAATTGTAACAACCATGTGAAAGCAAATATGTTTTATCATTAATTATGGCTTTGATGCCAGATTATATTATGTACAAAGAAACTATAATCTCTATCAATTTGGTAACTGCAATTAAACTATAGGCCATGTAAAACATGAGTTCAATATTTAAATTAAGAAAATATATTCCAGAAAATAATGAAACAGACAATTATAGAAATAGCAAAAATATTTAAGGGAAAATGAAAAAAAAAAACCTTATAGACAAAAAAGATATTTCCTTATTTATAAACCTTTGTTTATAGTAATACATGTATCTAGAGAGATTCTAGGCCTTACTAACTTTAAGTTTTGGAGTCATTCAGTGATTAATCAGCATTTTAAAGAGTTTTAGTGAAATAGTTTTTGATCAGTTCATTCCTTATTTTCACTCAAAATGCTTATTATTAATAAAGATGCCCCATGATTTGTTTGCCATTTGGAATATATAAGAATGGACTTAGCTTCAGAGTACCTAATGTAAAAATCATCTACATTCTTATGTAGAATAAAATGACAAGTACACATCAAAGGATGTGCTTGAGTCAATGAGCACACATAAGTAAGGATACAGTATGGGCTTCCTTGGTGGTTCAAATGGTAAAGAATCTGCCTGCTATGCAGGAGACCTGGGTTTGATCCCAGGGTTGGGAAGACCACTTGGAGGAGGGCATGGCAACCCACTCTAGTATTCTTGCCTGGAGAATCCCCATGGACAGAGGAGCTCAGCGGGCTACAGTCCATGGTGTCACAAAGAGTCAGATATGACTGAGCGACTAACCACAGCACAGCACATGCAGTGATACAAACATACATCTTCAGGTTTCAGTCAGAAAGCATTTGTTTAATGCTTACATATGACAAAGTATGTTGTGGAGAGTTTACTAAAGATTACAGTTATGAAAAAATGCAATAGATGTTTATGTGTCTATTTACTTTTAATTATTTCTAACACTTGTGTAGTGATTCACATATTCCAGGTGATATTACCTCATATCACCTTGAAGTCGGTACTATCATTATCCTCAATAGAAAGAGAGGAGGGCTTCCTGGGTGGTTCAGTGGTTAGAAATCTGCCTGCCAAGGCAGGGGACATGAGATAGAGCCTTGGTTCAGAAAGATCCCACATGTCAGAGCATCACTCAGTATGAGCACCTAGAACCTATGCTTCAATACAAGAGAAGTTGCCACAGTGAGAAGCTTGTGCACCACAACTGGGGAGAAGCCTCCACTTGCAACTAGAAAAAGCCTGTGCAAAGCAACAAAGACCTGGCGTAGTCAAAAATAAGTAAAATTTAAAAGAAAGGAAAACAGGAAACTGAGGCAGAGAGTGATCAAGAAACTTCCCAGTGTTGGGCAGTGTCAATGGTAAAATATGCATCAAGTCTCACTTAGAACCTTCACTATGAACAATGGTATGCATTGTTTCTGGTATCATTGTTATAATAATGGCTATTGGTACTTACATTAATGTATATTATTCCCCATTATTAAGACAATATTTGAAAAATCAGATACAAAAACAAGAAAAATGCTTGCACAAGTCTAGACTTGTCAGGAAGCATTTAACAAGAGCCTTCCTGTGTGCTGTTTTGGATCTGTCAGGAACCCTCTGGCCCTTATTGATTCCTGAATATTCAGGAATTAAGAGGAGAGGCACACCTTTCCTGGGGCTGAGGAATCCAGGCATTTCTCATTACAGTAATAAGTACCCTCTTCCTTCTTATGAAAAGGCGATTGTTTGCAACTCTCTATTTAATACGGATCGTCTTATGTTTTGTAAGTCTGGAATTTTAATCTTTATCTTTGCTGAGAATAACCACCTTGTAAGACAGTATATATGCTCATGCCGTGTTGATTAAAACACCTTTGCTCCATCAGAGCTTTGGTCCCCGTGTCTTTCTTTCTCTCTCTCTTTCTTTCTTTCTTTCTCTCTTTCTTTCTGTTCTTTCTGTCTTTCTCTCTCTATCTCTCTATTTCTGGCTAATTCCTTGGAGCGTGGAGGCCCGCTGAGCTCACTTTCTTGCCCGGGCTTCTAAGACCCTCTTGAGAAGGCACACTGTGCCTTCACCCACTCCAGAGGGTGCCTGGTGCCTACGTGCGGCAGCGCGAGCCCTAAGACCAGGACTCTATTGGCTTTCCGCGTAAACCAGGGGATATTAGCCTCTCTCTCTCTCTTGCTCTCCGGACCACCGGGTTCCCATCCACTAAAGGACCAACAAGCGCTATCAGCCTCTTTCTCTTTCTTCCTTTCTTATCATCAACTCTGGACCACCAGGTTCTGGTCCATTAAAGGACCAACAAGTGGCGCCCGAACAGGGACTTGGTACACATGGCAGATTCAGACGGAGTGACCCCCAGGGCCTATTGAGGCTGGGAAGTATTAAGACACGGGTCAATCAGCTGGAAAGCCCCCTCACTTTTCTACTTTATTTCAGCACTTTTTTAAAGTTCAGGGATTTTCGGTTTCATGCCAGTGAATAGAGGCTTGCCTTCAAACAGTGGTTAAATGTAACCCTTGGTTCCCTAATGAAGGTAGTTCGGATAGATTTCTGGCCCCTGGGCTCTCATTGAAACTGTGATTCTGCCATTTCAAGGTAACTCTAGCCCTCATGATATTCGGCAACAGGCAGAAAACTTATTACATGAATATAAATTAGATGATGATACTTTACAAAAGGCCCAGTTAGAACAACAAAAGATATTTCAAGATTTTCCTACCAACCCTGCCCCGGTTGCTCCAAGTGCTCCTCCCCTGCCAGAGGGCACATATCCCAGTCTCTCCCTCGATAAAACATAATGATTCTGACAATGACTCCTTTAAGACATCTTTTAACATGAAAACTGACAACACCGTTCTGAATAACAATAATCTACCCCCTTCGCGACAGAGGCTCTCTGAATTGCTGGCTTTGCAATTGCAAGTCTCTGAAGCTGAAGGTTTCTCCACCTTTCCAGTTTTAAGAAATGTTGACACTCAAGGGCAAATAACACCTCAATATGAAGGTATTAACCTTTTTCACATGCAATAAGTGAGAAAGGCCATGACTTAGTATGGCGCACATTCGCCTTTTACTAGAGAGATTCTAAATGCTCTGGCGTCTTCTATTGGAAACTTTATCCCCTATGATTGGTGAATTTTAATAAAAGCTCTCCTTAAACCAGGAGAATATCTTCAATGGACAGTGTGGTTTCAAGATATAGCCAGAGATCATTCTAACAGAAATGCTCGAGCTGGCGCTCCCCAAAATCAAATTACTTTTGAGATGCTAACTGCCACCGGACAATTTGAAGCTATAGAAGCTCAACTACGATGCCCTCCTTTGTTGCCTGATCAATTAAAAACAGTGGTCCTTGAAGTTTGGGATCAAATTCCTCCTCAAGGGGAGCCTACAGGTAGCTACGTTAAAATATTGCAGGGACCTAATTAAATGTATGCTGATTTCTTAGCTAGATTAGAAACTGCTATTTCCCATACAGTAATTGGAGAAAAAGCTAAAAGGCAACTAGAAAAATTACTTGCTTATGAAAATGCAAATCAGGAATATCAAAGGGCTATAGCCCCAATTCATGAGATAGGGACTATTTTTCATTATTTAAAGGCTTGTCACAATATAAGATCAGAAACTCAAAAGATGCAAATGCTAGCTAAAACAAGAAAAGAAAATACCTTAAGAAAGGGAAGTGAAGGATGCTTTACATGTAGAGATAAGAACAATTTAAAAAAAGACTGCCCTAAGAAAGTAAAAAAAAAAAAAAAAAAAGAAAGAAAACAACCTCCAAAAATCTGCCCTCGCTGCTGTAGAGAAATGCATTAGGCCAAAGAGTGTAAATCTAAATTTGATATTGAAAAAAACCTATTCCAGAAAACTCCAAGCAGGAGACCTCCCAGGTCCACTAAAACAAAAATCAGGGGCAAATTCCATCTTTTCCCTCAAACCCTCAACATCCAGCAGTGCTGCCCTAGATATACCAGCCCTAAACTCCTTTACCCTCAAGCAGTCCTCTCTAGAATACCTACTAGACTTTTTGGGCCCCTGCCCCCACAAACCTTCAGTCTTTTACTTGGCCGATCTAGTTTGACTTAACAGGTAAAAAGGCCAGGGGTCTCCAAATGGAAAAAATAGGCTGCAAGTGTCAGACATTTTCATCTCTCTTAAGCAGCAAGAAAAAACAAACTAGCGATATATATATGTAATTTTTTTCTTCTCTATACAAATTTAAAAGGAGGTTTCTCTTAAAATACTGTGTTGCCATAATGACACCTGGTTTCACTTAAAGCTAACTATTCTCAAACCCTGAGTTAACCAATGTATTTTTCTTATGGAAATGTTTGTCTTAAGCTATGTTAATGTGCTATACATTTACCCCAGACTCTGTCTTCAAGTTGGTTCTGCCTAAGACTCAAAACAGACTTAAACAGGTATGTTTTACTCATGCAAATGTTCTCTTAAGCTATGTTAATGAAACTATTTGCTTGAAAACCTGCCTTTCTTCAAGATTCATGTCCATCATTTTGTGGCCCGTGACAACTGACCTGGTGCCAAGGTTATCTCAAAATGCATGTTTTGGGTGAGGGGCCTGGTGCTATTCTCTTCAGTTTTGAGACATTTCCTTTCTCTAATTAAGTAGACTGCTGGTAGTTATATGACACCTGGCTAAAGACTAGCAAAGGGGTACTCTTTCTTCCCCCTTCTGATGCCTATGACAAAAGCTTTCTCTATCTCCTTTATACTTTAATAAAACTTTATTACAAATAAATCTCAATTTGAGAACACATTACAAACTTATACTGATTTCCAATTAGCTTCTTTAAAATATTTTGGAAAAATATAACTTCATTATCCTTCTGGTAAGCTGTGAAATTTCTTCAAAAACATTAAAATTATTATTTCTTGCATTTCTTTTATATAGATGGGACTAAAAACGCGAAAGCTTCATTCTGGTCTCTTAAAAAATATGAAGTCTTTTATACTAAATTTCATTCTGCTCAACAAAATAAATTATATGCCCTTATTTAAGTTATTTGCCTACATCCTTACCCCATTAATATAGTCTCTAATTCTAAATATTCAGTTTTTGTATTAAGAAATATAAAAACCTTTACCATAAACCCCTAGTTCTATTAAAACAGACACTGGCCCTGCCTATATTTCTAGATACTTTAAACAATTTTAACCATCATTTTCTATTAAACATATTATAGGTATTCCTTATAATCCACAGACACAAGACATAGTCGAGCAAACACATCACATACTAAAGTTATAAATAAAAAAATTAAAGAAGGGGGAATACACAGGAACACTACTGTCTTCCTTATCTAAAGCAGACTTTACTAGATTCCAACATAAGATATTTTCTAAACTCATAATTATTGTTAATACAGGTTTATTTGTTTTAAATTTTTTAAACCTACCACAGGGAAATATTTTAACAATGGCAAAAAGGCATTTCAAGGAATTGAAGGACACTTCTCTTCCCCTGCCCATTTGGTACCAAGAAGGGTTAATGAAACAATGGAAATCTGGTAAACTAATGTTACAGGGAAAGGGATATGCTTGTATTTCCTCAGATGGATCCAACAAACTCACATGGCTTCCTCTCCGAAAGATTCGACCCAAGGGGTCCCCTGGCATTCAAAATGGAGACAAAACAAGAACCCCAGGAGGAAGAAATTCCAACACGGGCCATGGCGGCTCCAAAGATTTCCAGGAAGCACCACCTTCGGCAGCATCAACCCTATGATCTCCCCACTTGGGGACAAATAAAAACCCTTACTAACAAAGCTGAAGATTTGATCTCTCAACAGGGAATGCCTTGGAATCCTGAATACATTTTCCTGGCAATGCTCAGCTTGCTAGCCCATGCCTCCCCTCATTCGAGCTCTGATTAATCAGACTCAACTGGGCTTACTTACCCAACCCCCTTTTTTGCAGGTCATAAAATAGACTGAGAAAAGACCAAATGATCGATCATATTAACCAATAACTCCACCCATATTCCCCCTCCCTGGAACCCTCACACCCTGGGGCCAAAGAAAAACTAATTAACATTTCTTTAGGTTATGACGTCCTTCCTTTGTGTATGGGCTTAGCAGAATTTTGCATAAACATCAGCCGACAAACTTGGGCTCTCGTCCTGCCTCGAAAAGAAGACTTACGGACACTGCTGCCCCTTCTGTCTGTGAACCATGTATACTACTGAAACTTCAGGGAAAGAGTTAGGGAAAGAACAAAAAACATTATATATTGTGCTGCTTACATGGCTTAAAAGGTTACTAACACTACATTGAAACATTACCATGACAGAAGACTTCTTGGCTGGCTTGACGGTGGAATGGCACCTCCTCCTCCTCCAATCATCCTCCATAAACAAATTAGGCCTGAACAATGGGACATTTGGAAACTTGCTGTCAGCACTGAAGAACTTGGGATTTAGACTGGACATTTTGCAGGGACCAGTCATGGTCATCGTAACTATTTCTTTCGTTATAATCAGTCATATTTTATACAGGCCTGTGTCCCACTTCCTTTTGTTATAGCCATAAGAAATTTACAACTTGATCTGTAATGTGTATTAATTGCTAATTTTGTGTTACTCCTGTTTAATTCAATCATAGTACCTACTACTGGGAACAAATCAAATTTCATTCACAGGATAATACCTCTCTGAATTTCCTGCGAAAGGAAATCTTTGAAACTCTTTCTAAACATCTGCCCTCTTCCACTAATTTGGAAACTTTAGATGAACAAATTGTCTGGGCTAGACCCACAAGGATGGTTTCAAAGTATTACCCACAGCATCGGGTCTAGAACTGTAACTTGGTGATTGTCTTGATAATTGTATTTGTTGTTTATCGTCGCCTTTCTATAAGGTTGGTTAATACCAAACTCATTTGGTCAGGACCTTTTTTTACAAATATAATAAAATAGGGGGAATTGTCAGGAAGCATTTAACAAGAGCCTTCCTGTGTGCTGTTTTGGATCTGTCAGGAACCCTCTGGCCCTTATTGATTCCTGAATATTCAGGAATTAAGAGGAGAGGCACACCTTCCCTGGGGCTGAGGAATCCAGGCATTTCTCATTACAGTAATAAGTACCCTCTTCCTTCTTATGAAAAGGTGATTGTTTGCAACTCTCTATTTAATACGGATCGTCTTATGTTTTGTAAGTCTGGAATTTTAATCTTTATCTTTGCTGAGAATAACCACCTTGTAAGACAGTATATATGCTCATGCCGTGTTGATTAAAACACCTTTGCTCCATCAGAGCTTTGGTCCCCGTGTCTTTCTTTCTCTCTCTCTTTCTTTCTGTTCTTTCTGTCTTTCTCTCTCTATCTCTCTATTTCTGGCTAATTCCTTGGAGCGTGGAGGCCCGCTGAGCTCACTTTCTTGCCCGGGCTTCTAAGACCCTCTTGAGAAGGCGCACTGTGCCTTCACCCACTCCAGAGGGCGCCTGGTGCCTACGTGCAGCAGCACGAGCCCTAAGACCAGAAGTCTATTGGCTTTCCGCGTAAACCAGGGCTTCCAGTCCATTAAAGGACCAACAAGCGCTACCAGCCTCTTTCTCTCTCTTACTTTCTTATCGTCGACTCCGGACCACCAGGTTCCGGTCCATTAAAGGACCAACATAGACTGCAGAATTAGAATATTGCTTTGTGACTTCAACATTTTTATATTAATAAAATCAAAGTTATAGTACTAACTTTAAAATTTGCATTATAATTTATCTAGATTTTGTTACTATCTTTCTCAGTAAATATTGATCATTACATCAAAACCAGACCCACATTATTCTTTCACTAACAGTCAAGTATTTAACTCAATGGATATAAACTATATTTCCTAACCCACATTGTTAGACATTAGGTTTATTTTTATTTATTGTTTTACTATTATAAACAATGTTTTCAAAGCTTCAGCATGAAAAGCATAGTTTGAAAAATCTATCTGTGATTATTTTTTTTTCATAGTGTCCAGATGACTAACCTTGCAAATGGTCAGGCACAAAGAATGGATGTACTGCCTCTAACAGCCAATACCTAGATTAGAAAAGCATCTCCAGATTTCTCTACTTAGTTATTTTCACATTCTTATCATATCTAAATTGCAGTGATCAACATCTACTAAAAAAAAGTTTCATTTTGGTGCTAAAGGCTTTAGGCAATGATAACAAGAGTTAGATAAATCCCCACACCAAGAGATTAAATATATATATATATATATATATACACACAGAAACATAAAGATACAATGAGCTTAATTATAAGTCACAATTGGTAAAGACTCTATGTGTGTGTCAGTTGCTCAGTCATGTCTCTTTGTGACCCCATGAACTGTAGCCTGTCAAGCTCCTCTGTCCATGGGATTCTCCAGGCAAGAATACTGGAGTAGGTTGCCATTCCCCTCTCCAGGGGTTCTGCCTGACCCAATAATTGAACCCCTTGCATTGCAGGGGGGTGCTTTACTGTCTGAACTACCAGGGAAGTCCAAAGACTACTTACCTTTCAGGAAAACATAGTATAGTTCTTTGCATGTAACAGTCATCTATTAAATACTGTTGAACTAGATCATAAATGAAATATAAATTGTATACCTAAAATAAGCAAGATTAAGCATGACTGGTGCTTACACAAAAAGAAAAATTATAATTTTTGCTAAATGTCTCAAGTGTTCAACCAAGAAACTCAGACATCATGCTGCAGAAATGGAGAGTAATCAAAATATTTTGAGCAGATGAAACCAGTCATGATATTCAGGTTAAATCCAGAGAATGATTGCCTAGATGCAGGGTTGACTATAACTGTGGAGTATTTGATCATGCTGGATTCCTTCAAATTTTAAAAATCAAGCAGGGAAAAAAACTGTATGGAAAAGCATTAAGTGGGAATAATCAAGAAGAAAGATACATGGAAGATGGCAGACTCAAGATGGCTGTCAAGAAGAGTGGTAGTCCTTGTGGGTGATTAAGAAGGAAATAAAATAACCCTAAAGAGTAAGTTAAGGTTCTTACTCCCTCTGAACACCAGGGCATTTATCAGAATGTGTACTAGTTGATTAGGTCATCCCAGTAGCTTCAAATACAGAGGTTTTTCATTGCTCTAACATTCATTACCCAAGTCCTTGACATCTTGGTAAATAGAAGCACACGATTAATGAACTAATTCCTTTAGAAAATTAATCCCCATGCAAATGTCTCCTGGTTAATGACTGAATTTATGCATGCACACTATGTTAATTTTTGTTCATTTTTTGATGATTATTAATATTATAAACACCATATAATACAGTATGCAAAGCTGTGCCTTGGGTACACTAACCACTCATATAAGTTTTTTATAATTCTGTATCACTCTTTTGAATCCCAGGATCTGGTATCCAATGCATCTTTGCATCTTTGTTTAGATTTTGCCATAAAATTTTGAAACTCATAATACTTTTCCTTCCAAGTTAATGCCACTTATCAACTCAAAGGTTCATGTTGGAAATCTAAGACGTTTACTTGACACTCTCCTCTTTCTTTCAGTCCCCACATCTTACCCATCATAAAGATTTGCTCTTGCTAAAATATTTCAAATTTATATACATATTTCCATTACCACTACTGTGCTACTCTCTTCCCTGAACATTTGTAGTAGGCTTGAATCAAACATCCTCAGAGCCACTCTAAATCCTTCAAAAACTTTTTCATCACAGATGACACATTAAACATACAAATCTGACTGTATAAACCTCAGCCTCTTACTACCAGACTTTCCAAAGTTATATTTGCAGTAGGATGAATACACTCATTGTGAATAGCAAAACTCTTAATCTTACCTTTTCTTAATCTTACCTTTAAACTATCTTTCCTCCTCTCTTCCTATTCTTCTTTATGCTCCAAGCACACAGACCTTATACTTGCTACTAATAACCAAGCTCTTTACTGCTTCAGAGCATTCGCATATGAAATCTTTCACCCTTTCCTCACAAAATGTCCACATGATATACTCAACATATGGGTAGTTTTTGTTCTGCCCTAACATTTAGTGTACCTTTTTTAGAGAAGAATTTTCTGATTATTTAGTGTATGTATGTCTTTCCTGTTATGAGCAACCTGTTATCTTTCTATTTATATTTTTATTGATGCTACTTACCACATCTTAGTCCTATAATATTTTTATAATGTATTAGTTTGAAATGTTTTAACTGCTTAAAATAGAATACCTTCTAAAAGTGAATTAAAATATGAGGACACTTAAAATTAGCTTAATAAGAATCTAGAAGTTGTTGGTCCTAAGTTTAATTTGGTAACTTAGTGATATCAATGCTCTGGAGCATCATTTCTGCAATTTCATTGACCATTCCTTCAATTTCCACAGAAAGAATGGTGCCACAATTACAAACACTATGGCCTGGCATCAGCCATCTATATGCTAAGAAAGAAAATTATATTCTTCTGACAAAACTTTTCTCCTTACCAAGAAAGAAAATAACTCTTTCCTTTTACATAAGAATCCTTCCCTTTATGTCTTCATAGTGGAAACTGATCACATAACCATCTCAAGAGTAATCAATGGCAAAAAGGAATGAGAACACCTCAACTGTCTGAGTTCCAAACATGATAGCATTCTACATAGGGACTTGTAAAAATGTCTACCTAGCCTTAGATAAAGGACAGTAAAGAACATAAATGGTATGGACCTAATAGAAGCAGAAGATATTAAGAAGAGGTAGCAAGAATACACAGAAGAAATACACAAAAAATTTTTCATGACCTAGATAACCATGATGGTGTGATTACTCACCTTGAGTGCTGCAATGAACACTGGGGTACATGTGTCTCTTTCAAATCTGGCTTCCTCAGTGTGTATGCCCAGCAGTGGGATTGCTGGGTCATATGGCAGTTTTATTTCCAGTTTTTTTTTTTAAGGAATCTCCATACTGTTTTCCACAGTGGCTGTACCAGTTTGCATTCCCATCAACAGTGTAAGAGGGTTCCATTTTCTCCATACCCTCTCCAGCATTTATTGTTTGTAGACTTTTTGATGGTGGCCATTCTGACTGGCATGAGATGATACATCATTACAGTTTTGATCTGCATTTCTCTAATAATGAGTGACGTTGAGCATCTTTTCATGTGTTTATTTGCCATCTGCATGTGTTCTTTGGAGAAACGTCTGCTTAGGTATTTGGCCCACTTTTTGATTGGGTTGTTCATTTTTCTGGTATTGAGCTGAAGGAGCTACTTATATATTTTGGAGATCAGTTCTTTGTCAGTTGTTTCATTTGCTATTATCTTCTCCCATTCTGAAGGCTGCCTTTTCACCTTGCTTATAGTTTCCTTCATTGTGCAAAAGCTTTTAAGTTTAATTAGGTCTCATTTGTTTATTTTTGTTTTTATTTCCATTACTCTGGGAGGTGGGTCATAGAGGATCTTGCTGCAAATTATGTCAGAGAGTGTTCTGCCTGTTTTCCTCTAAGAGTTTTATAGTTTCTGGTCTTACGTTTAGATCTTTAATCCATTTTGAGTTTATTTTTGTGTATGGTGTTAGAAAGTGTTCTAGCTTCATTCTTTTACACGTGGTTGACCAGTTTTCCCAGCACCATTTGTTAAAGAGATTGTTTCTCCATTGTATATTCTTGCTTCCTTTGTCAAAGATAAGGTGTCCATAGGTGTGTGGCTTTATCTCTGGGCTTTCTATTTTGTTCCATTATTCTATATTTCTGTCTTTGTGCCTGCACCATACTGTCTTGATGGCTGCAGCTTTGCAGTATAGTCTGAAGTCAGGAAGGTTGATTCCTCCAGTTCCAAACTTTTTTCTCAAGATTGCCTTGGCTATTCGAGGTTTTTTGTGTTTCCATGCATATTGTAAAATTATTTGTTCTAGTTCTGTGAAAAATACCATTAGTAGCTTTGTCAGGAAGAATTTAACAAGAGGTTTCCTGTGTGCTGTTTTAGATCTGTCAGAAACCCTCTGACCCTTATTGATTCCTGAATATTCAGGAATTAAGAGGAGAGGCACGCCTTTCCTGGGGCTGAGGAATCCAGGCATTTCTCATTGCAGTGATAAGTACCCTCTTCCTTCTTATGAAAAGGTGATTGTTTGCAACTCTCTCTTTAATAGGGATCGTCTTACGTTTTGCTAAGTCTGGAATTTTAATCTTTATCTTTGCTGAGAATAACCACCTTGTAAGACAGTATATATGCCCATGCCATGTTGATTAAAACACCTTTTGCTCCATCAGAGCTTTGGTCCCCGTGTCTGTCTGTCTGTCTTTCTTTCTTTCTTTCTATTCTTCTTTCTCTATCTCTCTATTTCTGGCTAATTCCTTGGAGCACGGAGGCCCGCTGAGCTCACTTCTGCTTCTAAGACCCTCTTGAGAAGGCGCACTGTGTCTTCACCCACTCGAGAGGGCACCCGGTGCCTACTGCAGCAGCACGAGCCTAAGAACAGGACTCTATTGGCTTTCCACGTAAACCAGGGGATATCAGCCTCTTTCTCTCTCTTACTCTCCGGACCAAGTTCCGGTCCATTAAAGGCCCAACAAACGCTATCAGCCTCTTTCTCTCTCTTACTTTCTTATGGTTGACTCCAGACCACCAGGTTCTGGTCCATTAAAGGACCAACATAGCTTGATAGGGATTGCATTGAATCTATAGATTGTTTTGGCTAGTATACTCATTTTCACTGTGTTGATTCTTTCAATCCACAAACATGGTATACTTCCCCATCTATTTGTGTCATCTTTGATTTCTTTCATCAGTGTTTTATGGTTTTCTATATATAGATCTTTTGTTTCTTTAGATAAATTTATTCTTAAGTATTCTATTCTTTTCATCGCAATGATGAATGCAGTTGTCTCCTTTATTTCCCTTTCTGTTTTTTCAGTGCTAATGTATAGGAATGCAACAGATTTCTGTGTATTAATTTTATATCCTGCAATTTTACTATATTCATTAATTAGCTCTAGTAATTTTCTGGTGGTATTTTTAGGGTTTTCTATGTAGAGGATCATGTCATCTGCAAACAGTGAGAGTTTTACTTCCTTTCCAAACTGGATTCCTTTTATTTCTTTTTCTAGAAGCACCCCAAATGTTAACAAGTATGAAAGGGGAAATTAACAGCAACACAAAAATAGTGGGTGACTTTAATACCCCACTCACACCTGTAGATAGAACTACCAAACAGAAAATTAGTAAGGAAACACAAGCCTTGAATGAGATAAAGGACCAGTTAGACCTAATTGATATCTACAGGGCATTTCATCCCCAAATACCTTTTTCTCAAGTGCACATGGAACATTCTCCAGGATAGATCACATCTTGGGCCACCAACATAGCCTTGGTAAATTTTAAAAAATTGAAATCTTTTCAAGCATCTTTTCTGATCACACTGTGGTAATGGCTCAGAGGTCAAAACATCTGCTTGCATCTGCCTGCAATGTGGGAGACCTGGGTTTGATCCCTGGGTCGTTAAGATCCCTTGGAGAAGGAAACAGCAACCCACTCTAGTATTCTTGCCTGGAGAATCCCATGGATGGAGGAGCTGGTGGGCTACAGTCCACAGGGTTGCAAAGAGTCAGACACGACTGAGCAACTTCATTTTCACAGGGGAAAAACTATAAAAAAACACAAACACTGGAGGCTAGACAATACGCTTCTGAATACGGATTTTTAGATATAAAATCTATCATCAAATATGTTTATAGCATAGTTTTGAATGCAATCTGATAAGCAGTATCTTTTTAAACTCTGTGGAAATTGTTGATTAGATGTTGACAAGATAGGGCCAGTGTCTGTGGTAAGTCACTTGAGACTACTCTCCCAAGTGAGGGTGATCCATTAATCAATACCAAATGGGCACTGCTTTTCAATGAGCTTCATATTCACAATCTATTCTATTAACCATTTACATTTTCCCATTTTTCTATAATTAAAAATAATGTAATATATGTGATCATTTGACTTGCTGAAATGAAAATACATGCATTTTAGACCATTCCTTAGATACACAAGTTTAGTAAAGTGACTGTAGATAAAAAGAGAAGGAGATGTGGTAGGAGCTGGTGTTAGTGAATTTCTCTGTTAGAGTTATACTTTACTAATTCTTCCAGAGATTAGAGTTAGATAACCTTAGCAATATACAGAATTCACCTCTTCAATATTGAGAGAGAGACAGAAAGAGGAATGCCTTCCCTCATGACTCTGATGGTAGAGAATCTGTCTGCAGTGCAAGAGGCCTGGGTTTAATCCTTGGGTCAGGAAGATCCCTTGGAGAAGGGAATGGCAACTCACTCCAGTATTCTTGCCTGGAGAATCCCATGAACAGAGCAGATGTGGACTACAGTCCATGGGATCACAAAGAATCAGACACAACTGAGCGAATAACACTAACTTTCACTTTTCTTTCTTCTCCTATAATTCCAAAACATTACCATTCTTAAAAATTATCAATAATGGCTTCACCGTAACATCTGTAAATTCAGAGTTCTAGAGTTTGAAAACCTAGGTCTGGCAGTTCTATCCAATCATGAATTTATTAAAAATGTTTGCTTCACCACCTTGTAAAGGAAGCCAAAACAAGTGTTTTTTTTTTTAATTTTTAAAAATTTATTTATTTTTTTAATTGAAGGATAATTGCTTTACAGAATTGTGTTGGCTTCTGCCAAACATCAACATGAATCAGCCATAGGTATGCATATGTCCCCTCCCTCTTGAACCTCCCTACCCTACTTCTCTACCCATCCCATCCCTCTAGGTTGTTACAGAGCCCTGGTTTGAGTTCCCTGAGTCACAGAGCAAAATCCAATTGGCTATCTATTTTACATATGGTAATGTTGACTTAAAGTGTGAAAGTAGAAGTGTTAGTTGCTCAGTCATGTCTGACTCTTGGCAACACCATGGACTATAGCCCACCAGGCTCTTCAGTCCATGGAATACTCTAGGCAAGAATACTGAAGTGGGTTGTGATGCCCTTCTCCAGGAGATCTGTCCAATCCAGGGATCGAACCCAGGTCTCCCACAATGCAGGCGATTCTTTACCATTTGAGCCACAAGAGAAGTCCCAATGTTGATAAAAATCTCCCCCTTTTAAAGAGTGGGAGTGTTTCTCGGCAAAAAAGAAAAAAAAATCAATTGTATCTAAAAATCATGTGTCCTATTCTTTCTCACTTCACACGCCATAAATATATGCAAATCTAAGCTGTCAAACTTCCCTTAATAAATGACATTATAACAACATTGCCCATCACATTAAAGTGCAAATTGTTTGTCTATGAATCTATGAATATTTTCCTTTTTCCTGATTTAGGAAAATATAGAAAAAAATATGAATAGGTAGAAACATAACAGATTTTAAAAAGAAACAGATGATAAGAAATGCAGCTTACCTATGCTTTACCTGACTGTGACCAAATTCAACCACTGCCGAAACAGATTATATGACTGAAAGTATGCCATGCTATTCTATGGGTTACAAGCATTTCTAAGATATTAACAGAATATAGAAATGAACTGCAGTGAGTTAGATGGAAGGGACATGAAAGTTCTTCACAATCTATTGCTCTGTTCATAATTAGCAATAATGGAGTTTGGAATGATAATTAAGCTCTAAACAGATTGGGGAGATGGAATCAAAAGATACATTCCTAGCTCTACCTTTACTCAAGTGAATTGAGTGAAAGTCGCTCAGTCATGTCCAACTCTTTGAGACCCCATGGACTCTCCATGGAATTCTCCAGGCCAGAATACTGGAGTGGGTAGCCTTTCCCTTCTCTAGGGGATCTTCCCAACCCAGGGACCAAACCCAGATCTCCCACATTACAGGCAGATTCTTTACCAGATGAGCCACAAGGAAAGCCCAAGAACACTGGAGTGGGTAGCCTATGCCTTCTCCAGTGGATCTTACCAACCCAGGAATCAAACCAGGGTCTCCTACATTGCAGGAGGATTCCACTCAAACTTTAAGCCAAATGTAGCACTTTAAAGATCCTAGTTACTTTGTTTTCAAAATGTGAGATCTATAAAAATAATTCTGTTTCCTTCTGTCTCTAAAAATCTGATAATTCAAAATTCTCAGCTCCTTTCACATTTAGTTTTCTGATCTGTTTGTTGGATTATATTGACTCTCTGAATAATAAAAAATGTAGCAGGTTAAATATCATGTATAAAAACATTGATACATCCTGTTCCTGATTTCTTTTTTTCCCGTATTTGACCACTACATATCTGAACTGATGAACTGAAATAATCTATGGTACCTAACACATTCTTGCCGTCTTTATCAATCACCAAAGTTTGTTGTGCTAACTTTGAAATAGCTGTTGATAGTGTAGTTATTTCATCCAATTCTAACAAAAAAGAATTTAATGAGTGTTTAAAGTATATGTGATTATGCTATTTGAAAATTATACATTTTCCAAGATAAGGATTAAATACAAATCAAAGGAAGTCAACATTTCATTATGAATGGAAGTGATTATATGTAGTCGGCAAACTTTGAAGCTTTTTGCACTAGCATACTGAATAATCAGCACTGTTGTTTTGTCATTATCAGTAGGGTTGCACTTTTGTAGCTTTTGAAATGCTTGCTGTTTGCATAGTTGAAGGTAAAGAGGAAAGTTTGTTTTCCCACTAACACTTCATTGATTGTTTGCTCTTCATTGATAGTTTGTGACACTTTATCTCCCCGGCAGCTGGACTTTTTACCTGGCTTAGATGGAGTGTTTTCATTAGAACCTAATTGATTTTGAAATTGATGAACGCAGTGCTAGTATGCCTCTTATAAACTATTTCCTATGCAGACTTTCTTTCTCCTATAGTTATCAGAATAATTGCTCAGTATTTAAATGACAACATACTGAGAAGCTAAAAAGTTACTTTGAACCAGTTCCGACGTGGTATTTATTCCTTATCTAAAGTAAAGATTTCCTACATCACTCCTTGCCAAGTTTTACCTCACAAGAGTTGATTATTAAAAGAAGTGATGAATGTTTATGTAAATCACTTTAGATATCAAACAATGTCTTTACAAAATGGAAGACAATTTTAAAGCATGCAATTTAAAAACAGTGTCATGAAAACTTTGATGAGTTTCAGTTCACTGTTTTTTGTTAAGTAAGCTGTATGTCTCTAACTCCACTCTAAGTATTGTGCGTGTGTGTGCGCGTAGTTTTTAAGACTGAACTGTTCCTCAGTGACTTTTCAACATTTAAACAATATTTTTGGTTCTTTTCTTTACAAAAATGGTTTTTCAATCAAAATTACCACTTGATATTAGGTGGTCAAACTCAGTATACCTACTGCCCTATTGTAAGAAAAATACAGCATGTTTGACTTTCTGTGAGAAAGCCCCAAGACTTAATGAGCTAAAGAAAGTCCTAAGTGAAATCCACTGGACTATTGTTTTGTTGTCCATGGGATTTAATAACCATGTGGAAAGCATTGTTCAGTGTGCTAGAGGGTGGCCCCTTCAGGTGAAATCTTAAATATACTAGGAAAGCACAATGGGGATCTCCTTTCTCCATTCAATCTTAATCTCTTTCTTTCTGGGGCACTAAATTCATAGCTTCACGTTGATTAAATTAAAATTCAACTAAATACATATTTTCAAGTGGACACACTAGCTTTGGATGGAGCAACATCTTTGAATTATAATCAGTTTTCAGAAGTAATATTCATCAGATATAGCCTTTGCTATTTTCTATAAGAAGCTATTTAGCATGTTTTGAATCAGAAAATTTAATACAGACTCCAGAGATCAAAGGACCAGTAGTTAAAAGCTAAATATGAATATCTTAGTGTAATTTTCTATTTTTCTGTTATATCGAGGATAAAAGGCTATACAGAGTGTTATGTCCAAAGAAGTATCCTTTTATCATTTCTATATTTTTAAACTTTTCCCAGAATCAATTATTCTGTAATGCTTTGCCCTTATTATTCATTTTAAATCAAAGTCCACAATATGTAATTATTTCACAAAATTCTTCATTATAGGAAAACATTCTGCACTTCTAACATCAAGAATTATGTTAAAAATAGATGAACATTATTTCTATCTTGACATCTGAAGTAATATATCAGTACATCCAAGAGGAAAAAATGCTCAGAAAAACCTACTTGTCTGAGGTTGATGTGCCCAGAACTGATAACATAAATTAAACTAAGGTTTTCCGATACTTGGATAAACAAACAACATTCTGAAATATATCCTCTATCAATCATTTCCATCTGGGAGATGGAAAGTTTCAGCTTTCATCACATCCTGTCAAGTGGCCTGGTTTATTGAAAAGTCTAAAGTAGATGTACTACAAAGCTAACACCCTGAAATACATAGAATTTAGTCACTAGATGATCAAAAATTACAACTGGACTTTGCTATTTTAAGGACAAGAATTATGTCCTCTATTTGAATTCCTAGCACTTAGTATATTACTTGGGATTTTCTATGTGATCAATGATCAGTATACATTTATTACGTATGTTTTTGTTGAACTAGTAACTTATGCCCATAAAGCAATAATACTCAAGCAGAATTTAAAAAAGAGCTGGAGTACATGGAATTTCTCTGTGCTTGTGAGTGATTTAATTAGGTACAATATGCTATACTTTAAGACTTGGTTAAGTGATCAGTGCATATTTCTGTATTTAAATACATCCTGAGAATCACAAATGTTTATTATCTTCCTGAACAATAATGAGGGGTACATCTGCTAACTTTTGAGTTACCAAACGATCTATACCCTCTTGTGGATTAGTTTTCAATGACATCAAATACCGTCATCAGTTGGTTTTATAAAAATGAACTGAAAGTCAGAGTGTGATATTCACTAATAAATTAGTTCTTTGGTTCTGAGTATCCAGTTCAGTCGCTCAGTCGTGTCCTACTCTTTGCAACCCCATGAACTGCAGCATGCCAGGCCTCCCTGTCCATCACCAACTGCAGGAGTCTACCCAAACCCATGTCCATTGAGTCAGTGATGCCATCCAGCCATCTCATCCTCTGTCGTCCCCTTCTCCTCCTTCCGTCAATTTTCCCGTCATCAGAGTCTTTTCAAATGAGTCAGCTCCTTGCATCAGGTGGCCAATGTATTGGACTTTCAGCTTCAACATCAGTCCTTCCAATGAACACTCAGGACTGATCTCCTTTAGAATGGACTGGTTGGATCTGCTTGCAGTCCAAGGGACTCTCAAGAGTCTTCTCCAACACCACAGTTTAAAAGCATCAATTCTTCGGCACTCTGCTTTCTTTATAGTCCAACTTTCACATCCATACATGACTACTGGAAAAACCATAGCCTTGACTAGATGGACCCTTGTTGGCAAAGTAATGTCTCTGCTTTTTAATATTCTCTAGGTTGGTCATAACTTTCCTTCCAAGGAGTAAGCGTCTTTTAATTTCATGGCTGCAGTCACCATCTGCAGTGATTTTGGAGCCCCCCAAAATAAAGTCTCTCACTGTTTCCACTGTTTCCCTATTTGCCATGAAGTGATGGGATCAGTTGCCATGATCTTAGTTTTCTGAATGTTGAATTTTAAGCCAACTTTTTCACTCTCCTCTTTCACTTTCATCAAGAGGCTCTTTAGTTCTTCCTCACGTTCTGCCATAAGGGTGGTGTCATCTGCATATCTGAGTATTCAGGCATCCTAAAAAAGATATGATTTATGACTTTTTACTTCATGCACAGGCAATAAAGATGCCCTTTTAGCTAGGAAGAATGGAGTAATATAAAAGTTATTCAGGCAAGGTTATTTGAGGAAGATTTAATTGAAATTTATAATTAGTATTTATAGTTTAACATTCCTATGTTTATAATAGATAAAATAAATGATTATTAATAACAAGCCCACTCAGAAATAATTGAAAATGCTATTATTGCAATAATTTTTAAACATTCTCTTTTATTGTTATTGCTACCTAAAAACCCTGCTCATAAAAATTCAACAGAGCATTTATTTTCTATTCTCTTCTTATTTTCTCTCACATATTCTCAGAGCAGGTGAAATATTGCTATTCCTTCAAAAGAAACATGGATAGAATCTTCTCTGTCTTAATTTGTAAAAGTTTTTACAGAAATTTCTTGATTATAAAGAGAACATGCACAATGCATTATTTTTAGCTTTCTTAAACATTGTTGGTGTTTAAGAATTTTGGTTGTTTACTTATACATCTTCAAAATATGATTTAGTTTAAAAATTACCTAAACTTTTATTTTCTAAGTAAATGTATTGCATCCTAAAATGAGTATATGTGTCCCATGCCTCTTGTTGTTCAGTCACTCTGTCATGTCCAAAACTGTGAATCAACAGACTACAACACGCCAGGCTTCCCTGTCCTTCACCATCTCCAAGACCTTGCTCAAACTCATATCCACTGAGTTGATAATGCCATCCAACAATCTCATCATCTGTTCTCCCCTTCTCTTCCTGCCTTCAATCTTTCCCAGCATCAGGGTCTTTTCTAATGAGTCAGCTCTTCACATCAGGTAGCTAAAGTATTGAAACTTCAGCTTCAGCATCAATCCTTCCATTGAATATTTACGACTGATTTTCTTTAGGTTTGACTGGTTTTTTTCTCCTTGCAGTCCAAGGGATGCTCAAGAGTCTTCTCCAACACCACAGTTCAAAAGCATCAATTCTTCAGCACTCAGCCTTCTTTATGGTCGAACTCTCACATCCATACATGACTACTGAAAAAACGATAACTATATGGACCTTTGTCAGCAAAGTAATGTCTCTGCTTTGTATTATGTGAAGTTTGTCATAGCTTTTCTTCCAAGGAGCAAGAGTCTTTTAATTTCATGGCTGCTATCAGCATTTGCAGTGATTTTGGAGCTCAAGAAAATAAAGTCTGTCACTGTTTCCATTGTTTCTCCATCTCTTTGCCATGAAATGATGGACAAGATGCCACAGTCTTCTTTTTTTGAATGTTTCCATGCCTGTTACAAAAGCAATTTAAAATTTTTTATGTTTGCAAAAAGTATATCTCTCTCCTCTCTCTTTTTCTCCTTCTTTCTCTCCCTTAGATACACACACACACACACACACACCCCTACCTACCTATTAAGGCTCAATTTCATCATGGAAAGCAAATTAAGAAATATCACACCCAGAAACACACAGGGTTTATTTCAATATCTTAGACATAGCGAATGGTAAATCAAAAATACTTGTTGATTAGAACTATACAAAATATTTTAGTTTTTCATATATTTAAATCAATTTTAGTGAAAAATAAATAAAATTTTTACAGACTATCATAAATATATATTATATATACTATATATATTGTAATACTTTGGTTATACATATGTAATGAAAATATACCCCCAATGTGAACTTGTGCACATGTAAGCTAACCTGTACATCAAAGAATAGAGACAATCAACAGATTTTATGTACAGAGAATATTTTTAATGAACATTGCTGTAATGCTTCCCATTCTCACTTCCTGTTAATCAGAGCTGAATGAGGATAAAATTTTAGTAGTGCTAGATAATATTTTGAAACCTCACAAATGCAGTATCACTAAAATGCCATTTTTGACTTTTGTTATATTGTATGAGAAATGCCTAGAAAAAGAAACCTCTTTTTTCCCACTGTGTCATAATGTTTTTATTTTTGTAAACTTTTATTTTATATTAGAATATAGCTGATTAACAATGCTGTGATAGTTTCAGGTGCATAGCAAAGCGACCCGACCTTATATGTACATGTTTCCATTCATCCCCAAACTCCTCTCTCATCCAGGCCTGCCACATGACATTCAGCAGAGTTCCTCTGCTGTACAGTAGGTCCTTGTTGATTATCGATTTTAAATATAGCAGTGTGTACATGTTGATCCCAAACTCCGTAGCTATCTTTTCCCCCACCCTTTCCCTGTGATAACCATAAGTTTATTCTTCAAGTCTATGAGTTTGTTTCTGTTTTATAAGTAAGTTCATTTGTAAAGAAATCTATTTTTTATGAGAAATTTATTTTGTGAATCCACTCTCCAATATATAAATAAGATGTGGCTACTGTTACAGTAACAATAAAAGCATTGTGAGCAGTGTGTAGGGACCAAGCACTCTTGTCTAACCTCTAAGACAGGAAATACTGATATCACAGTCTCATCATAATATGTGGCAGGTCAATACAGGGTCAAGAAGAGAAAATTCTTCAGTAAGACATGTGCGTGTGTGCTAAGTAACTTCAGTCATGTCCAGCTTTTTGCGGTCCTATGGACCGAGTCTGCTAGTCTCCTCTGTCCATGGATTTATCCAGGCAAGAATACTGGAGTGGGTTGCCACGCCTTCCTCCATGGGATCTTCCCCACCCAGGGACTGAAGCATAGTCTCCACATCTACCTGCATTGGCAGGAGGGCTCTTTACAGCTAGTGCCACCTGGGAAGCCCTCATTAAGACACATGTATGTTCAAATGTAGCTTATTTTAAATATTAATATTTCTGATACTTGAGTTCCATTTCTTTTATTATCATTGCTCCAGAGCTGTGTGGATTATTGAAGAGGGTGAGTCAATACTAGATTCCCCAACTCCCAACTATTATTGTTCAAAATTTTTTCAGATTCTCTTGGAAATTTGCTCACAAGAGATACTTTTCTTTTCTAATAGGATATATTCTCAGGTCTGGGAAAGATGTTAGTGAACACACTGACTCACTCCTTCAGGAAAGAAAAAGGAAAATGAGTCCAGGAAGGTTGGTGAGTATAAAGGATGATACAAGGAGGTAGTCAAATATCTTGAAACAGAGTAATTGTAATACTTCATCTTACTTTCAGATATTTTTCCCTACAATGCCAAACATGTGTACTAAGCTTTGTTAGATACTCAAATGATTTCTTTTGTGAAAAGTTAAAATAAATATTTAATTTAAATTAATAACCTTTTCTTTTCCTTCTTGCCTTTTCACTGTTACTTCTTGTTTCCCTGCCTATCAGACTTTGT
Source organism: Cervus canadensis (assembly GCF_019320065.1). Classification (NCBI taxonomy): domain Eukaryota; kingdom Metazoa; phylum Chordata; class Mammalia; order Artiodactyla; family Cervidae; genus Cervus; species Cervus canadensis. Next base: position 25,711,195 of record NC_057401.1, read on the forward strand.
CATTGAGACCTCAATGTCTAGGGTCTTTTTTTCCTAAAATCAAGCAATTCTGACTTCAGAATTTATATAAGTTTCTACTGAACATTTCTTAAATGTATTTACTTTTGTTCAAATTTAAGTGATATTTTAAGTACTTCTTACATTTTTGAAAATTAAAATAACTTCTAATAGTAGGATTGAAAATTTTTTTAAAAAATTAATGGACTTTATTGTATAGAGCAGTTTGAAACTTACAGAAAAACTGAGTAGGAAATGCAAAAACTGTAAACTCACTCTCCATTCCCCCCACCACAGTTTCCTCTATTATGAACCTCTTGAATCCGTGTTAGTCACTCAGTCGTGTCCGACTCTTTATGATCCCATGAACTGTAGCCCACCCGGCTCCTTTGTCCATGGGATTCTCCAGGCAAGAACACTGGTTGCCATGCCCTCCTCCAGGGAATCTTCCTGACCCAGGGATCGAACCTGAGAATTCCTGCATCTTGTCTCCTGCACTGTCAGGCAGTTCTTTACTGCTAGCACCACCTGGAAAGCCCTTGAATTGGTACATTTGTTAAAACTGATCAACTGATATTGACACATTATTACTAACTAAGAGGCCGATGTTTACATTAGAGCTCATAATTCATGCTTCTAGTTTTATGGATTCCTCCAAATGCATGATATCATAGATCCACTATTATCATACTATAGTCTCAACAAAATATTTTTGCATCACTAAGACTTCCCTGTATTCCACAGCCTTCTCCCCATCCTCCGGCAATCACTAATTTCTATTTTTTTTTTTTTTGTACTGTCTCTACAGCTTGCCTTTTCCAAAATGTTATATAGTTGAAACCATATATCTAGTCTCGAGGTTGCCGCTGCTGCTGCTGCTAAGTCACTTCAGTCGTGTCTGACTCTGTGCGACCCCATAGATGGCAGCCCACCAGGCTCCCCCGTCGCTGGGATTCTCCAGGCAAGAACACTGCAGTGGGTTGTCATTTCCTTCTCCAATGCAGGAAAGTGAAAAGTGAAAGTGAAGTCGCTCAGTCTTGTCCGACTCTTATCGACCCCATGGACTGCAGCCCACCAGGCTCCTCTGTCCATAGGATTTTTCAGGCAAGAGTACTGCAGTGGGGTGCCATTGCTTTCTCTTGAGGTTAGGTTATTTCAAACAACAATAAGAATAGCCTTAAGGCTCTTCTATGTCTTCTTGTGGTTTGATAGTTTGTTTACTTCTGTTGCCCAGTACTTGCTATTTTATGGATGTACCACAGTATTTGATCCATTCACTCACTGAAGACCATTCTGCTTACTTCTGGTTTTGTTGTGAATAAGGCTGTTACAAACAGTTGAGTGCAAGTTTTGGTGTGGACATAAGTTTTCAACTCCTTTGGGTAAATACTTCCAAAGGCAATTGCAAGATGGTGTAGTAGACTGTTTAGCTTTGTTAAGAAACGGACAGTATTGTTTTCACAGGCTGTACCATTTTTCATTCCCACCAGCAGTGAATGAGGCTTTTTGCTCCTCCACATCTTCATCAGCATTTGGTGTTGTCAGTATTTGGGATTTTAGTCATTCTCAAAGGTACGTAGAGGTGCAGTGGTAAAGAATCTGCTGCCAATACAAGAGCTTTAAGAGACACGGGTTCAATCCTTTGATTGGGAAGATCCCTGGAGTAGGAAATGGCTTCAGTATCCTTACCTGGAAAATTCCATGGACGGAGGAGCCTGGCAGGCTACAGTTTATGGGGTCGCAAAGACTCTGCTCAGTGCTCACATGACTGAGAACTGTATGTTCATAGATATTCAGGGGTATCTTTACTGTTTTCTTTTGAAAATCCCTGATCACATATGGTGTTAACCCTCTTTTTATGCACTTGCTTGTCAATTGAATATCTTCTTATTGAGATGTTTGTTCAGACACCAAAATAGTATGCTTCATGAAAAAAATTGTTAATTCAAACTTTATTAAAATTAAACACATTTGCTTTGTGAAAGGCACTGTTAAAAGAATGCAAATACAAGCTCCAGATTTGGAGAAAATTTGACAAAACACAAATCTGATAAAGGAATTCTATCCAAAATATACGATGGGCTCTTTAAAACTCACAGTGGGGAAACAACCTAATTAAAAGGTGGATAAAACATCTGAGCAAACAATTTTTGAATTAAAATAGCTATTCTATATTTGTAAATATAAAATTAACTATATAATTTCACACAACTACAAACCTACTTAGTTTGACACATTTATCAGTCCTTAATTTTAAAAAGATTTTTTCAAGCTAATAGCAAATGAAATGAACCTCTCAAAGTTATTTAACTAAAAAAAGTAATTCTAACACAGCATTAACAAAAGTTAGAAAAAACTTCCTTAGTATATATTATTATCAACATAGATTAAGAGCAAAATAATATTGGTGATTATTTAAATTATTTTTAAATAGCAGCTTTATTGAGATATTCACCTATCATAAAATCCAATCTTTAAAAGTGTGTGATTCAGTGACTTTCAACATGCTTAAAGAATTATGCAACATCACCATTAAATTTTAGTACATTTAATTACTTCCAACCCCCACCCACCGCCCATCCCATGCCACACACACACACAAAACATATCCATTAGCAGATACTCCCTGCCTACTTTCTCCTAGTCTCTATGGGCCTAAGAGAAACAGAAGATATTAAGAAGAGGTGGCAAGAATACACAGAAGAATTATACACAAATGATCTTCAAGAACCAGATAACCAAGATGGTGTGATCACTCACCTAGAGCCAAATATCCTGGAATGTGAAATCAAGTGGGCCTTAGGAAGCATCACTATGAACAAAGCTAGTGGAGGTGTTGGAATTTCAGATGAGCTATTTCAAATCCTAAAAGATGATGCTGTGAAAGTGTTGCACTCAATATGTCAGCAAATTTAGAAAACTCAGCAGTGGCCACAGGACTGAAAAGGTTGGTTTTCATTCCAATCCCAAAGAAAGGCAATGCTAACAAAGGTTCAAGCTACCATAAAATTGCACTCATCTCACACGCTAGCAAAGTAATACTCAACATTTTCCAAGTGAGGTTTCAACAGTACATGAACTGAGAACTACCAGATGTTCAAGCTGGATTTAGAAAATGTAGAGGAATCAGAGATCAAATTGTCAACATCTGTTGGATCATAGAAAAGCAAGAGTTCCAGGAAAACAGCTACTGCTTTATTGACCACGACAAAGCCTTTGACTGTATGGATCACAACAAACTGTGGAAAATTCTTAGAGATGGGAATACCAGGCCACCTGACCTGCCTCCTGAGAAACCTATATGCAGGTCAAGAAGCAACAGTTAGAACTGGACATGGAACAACAGACTGATTACAAATTTGGAGAGGAGTATGTCAAGGCTCTAATTTTCTTGAAGAGATCTCTAGTCTTTCCCATTCTGTCGTTATCCTCTATTTCTTTGCACTGATCACTGAGAAAGGCTTTCTTATCTCTCCTTCCTATTCTTTGGAACTCTGCATTCAAATGGGTATATCTTTCCTTTTCTCTTTTGCTTTTCTCTTTTCTTTTCACAGCTATTTGTAAGGCCTCCTCAGATAGCCATTTCGCTTTTTTTGCATTTCTTTTTCTTGGGGATGGTCTTGCTCCCTGTCTCCTGTACAATGTCTCGAACCTCCATCCGTAGTTCATCAGGCACTCTGTCTATCAGATCTGGTCCCTTAAATCTATTTCTCACTTCCACTGTATAGTCATAAGGGATTTGATTTAAGTCATACCTGAATGGTCTAGTGGTTTTCCCCACTTTCTTCAAATTAAGTCTGAATTTGGCAATAAGGAGTTCATGATCTGAGTCACAGTCAGCTCCCAATCTTCAAGAAAATTAGAGATACTAAGGGAACATTTCATGCAAAGATGGGCTCAATAAAGGAAAGAAATGGTATGGACCTAACAGAAGCAAAAGATATTAAGAAGAGGTGGCAAGAATACACAGAAGAACTGTACAAAAAAGATCTTCACGACCCAGATAATCATGAAGGTGTGATCACTCACTCTCACCTAGAGCTGGGCATCCTGGAATGTGAAGTCAGGTGGGCCTTAGGTGGCATCACTACGAACAAAGATAGTGGAGGCGGTGGAATTCCAGTTGAGCTATTTCAAATTCTAAAAGATGATTCTATGAAAGTGTTGCACTCAATATGTCAGTAAATTTGGAAAACTGAGCAGTGGCCAAAGGACAGGAAAAGGTCAGTTTTCATTCCAATCCCAAAGAAAGGTAATGCCAAAGAATGCTCATACTATTGCACAATTGCACTCATCTCACACGCTAGTAAAGTAATGTTCAAAATTCTCCAAGCCAGGCTTCAGCAATACATGAACCGTGAACTTCCAGATGGTCAAGCTGGTTTTAGAAAAGGCAGAGGAGCCAGACATCAAATTGCCAACTTCCGCTGGATCATCAAAAAAAAGCTAGAGAGTTCCAGAAAAACATCTATTTTTGCTTTATTGACTATGCCAAAGCCTTTGACTGTGTAGATCACAATAAACTGTGGAAAATTCTGAAAGAGATGGGCATACCAGACCACCTGACCTGCCTCTTGAGAAACCTGTGTACAGGTCAGGAAGCAACAGTTAGAACTGGACATGGAACAACAGACTGGTTCCAAATAAGAAAAGGTGTATGTCAAGGCTGTTTAATGTCACCCCACTTATTTAACATGTATGCAGAGTACATCATGAGAAACACTGGGCTGGAGGAAGCACAAGCTGGGATCAAAGATTGCCGGGAGAAATATCAATAACCTGAGATATGCAGACGACACTACCCTTATGGCAGAAAGTGAAGAAGAACTAAAGAGCCACTTGATGAAAGTGAAAGAGGAGAGTGAAAAAGTTGGCTTAAAGCTCAACATTCAGAAAACTAAGATCATGGCATCCTGTCCCATCACTTCATGGCAAATAGATGGGGAAACAGTGGAAACAGTGGCTGACTTTATTTTTCTGGGCTCCAAAATCACTGCAGATGGTGACTGCAACCATGAAATTAAAAGACGCTTACTCCTTGGAAGGAAAGTTATGACCAACCTAGATAGCATATTAAAAAGCAGAGATCATACTTTGCCAACAAAGGTCTGTCTAGTCCAGGCTATGGTTTTTCCAGTAGTCATGTATGGATGTGAGAGTTGGACTATAAAGAAAGCTGAGTGCCAAAGAATCAATGCTTTTGAACTGTGGTGTTGGAGAAGACTCTCGAGAGTTCCTTGGACTGCAAGGAGATCCAACCAGTCCATCCTAAAGGAGATCAGTCCTGGGTGTTCATTGGAAGGACTGATGATGAAGCTGATACTCCAATACTTTGGCCACCTGATGTGAAGAGCTGACTCATTTGAAAAGACCCTGATGCTGGGAAAGATTGAGGGCAGGAGGAGAAGGGCATGACAGAAAATGAGATGGTTGGATGGCATCACCGACACAATGGACATGGGTTTGGGTGGACTCCAGGTGTTGGTGCTGGATAGGGAGGCCTGGTGTGCTGCGGTTCATGGGGTCACAAGAGTTGTACACAACTGAGCGACTGAACTGAACTGAACTGAACTTCTGTCAAGGCTGTATATTGTCACCTTGCTTATTTAACTTCTATTCAGAATACATCATGTAAAATGCTGGGCTGGATGAGCCACAAGCTGGAATCAAGCTTATCTGGAGAAATATCAACAGCCTCAGATATGCAGATGACACCACCCTTATGACAGAAAGCAAAGAAGAACTAAAGAGCCTCTCAATGAAAGTCAAAGAAGAGAGTGATTAAATTAGCTTAAAACTCAATATTCAAAAAAATTAAGATCATGACATCCAGTTCCATCACTTCATGGCAAATAGATGGGGAAACAATGGAATCAGCGAGAGACTTTATTTTCTTGGGCTCCAAAATCACTGCAGATGGTGAATGCAGCTTTGAAATTAAAAGACCCTAGCTCCTTGGAAGAAAAGCTATGACAAACCTAGAGAGCATATTAAAAAGTGGAGACATTACTTTACTGACAAATGTCCCTCTAGTCAAAGCTATGGTTTTCCAGTAGTCATGCATGGATGTGAGAGTTGGTCTATAAGAAAACTGAGCACCAAAGAATTAACACTTTTGAATTGTGGTGTTGGAGAAGACTCTTCAGAGTCCCCTGGACTGCAAGGAGATCAAACCAGTCGAACCTAAAGAAAATCAGTCCTGAATATTCAGTGGAAAGACTGATCTGAAGCTGAAGCTCCAGTACTTTGGCCACCTGATGGGAAGAACTGACTCATTATAAGAGATCCTGATGCTGGGAAAGATTGAAGGCAGGAGGAGAAGAAGGGGACAGTATAGGATGAGATGGTTTGATGACATCATCGACTTGATGGCCATGAGTTTGAGCACATTCTAGGAGCTGGTGATGGACAGGGAAACCTGGAGTGGTGCAGTGCATGGGGTTGCAAAGAGTTGGACATGACTGAGCGACTGAACTAAACTGAACTGATTAGCAGCCACTCTCTGTCTACTTTCTCCTGTTCTGTGACAACCACTAATGTTTTTTCTGTCTCTATAGATTTGCTCATTCCATAAATACCATATAAATGGAATTTGACCATGTGGTCTTTAAGACTGGCTTCTTTCACTTACAGTGTTTTGAAGTTCGTTTATGTTGAAATATGTATAATTACTTCTTTCTACTACCATACAATATTCCATTTTTTCATTCATCATTGACTTAGAAAATATTTCATACTCTCATGCAAGATATCTATTTTTTACTTATTTACTGTGTATAGAAATTTCTCTTCAGATAGTTGGCAATTTATTAAAAAGAAATATCAGTTAATTTTAAAATTGGAAGTATTGTTGTAAAGGCCAGTGACTCTTTTATGGGATAAAAAGCAGTTTTCTCAATATTTTAGTATATATTAAAGATACAGCTTGCACCATGGAAGGACCCAACAAGCCTTGTTTTATAAAATTTACAGAAAGATATCACATGAGAAATCACACACGAAATGTGTTATATCTATGGTTATATACATGAATGGTGAAAATAAGTGTTTGCCTGATGACTCAGATGTTACAGAATCTTCTTTGGTCAGGAACATCCCCTGGAGAAGGAAATAACAATTATCAAAAAAATGTTGAAAATATTTTTTTAAATAATAAATGTAGTAAAAGCATAAGTTTATTAAAATTATTAAAAATCCTTTATAAAGTATTAAATTTATGAAAATAAATATTAAATATATTTAAATATATTATGAATATACATATATATTTTAATATATAGATATGGTTTTATGTTTTCTCTAATCTTTAGAGAGTTTGTTAGGAAATCTTATGCACTAACTTAATAACTTGTCTGTGTGATTTGAGTGCTATTCTGAAATACTAATATTATTTTAAGTGATATACACATAATCATTTTAGTAGATTAGAAACATTTACTTGACCAATCTAATTAAAATAATTTTAATGCATTTAATATACAGAAACTGCATATTTTTCCTCAGTCTCTATCCATTAATGAAAAATATAAATTCCAAAGAGAATAAAGTTGATTTGAGATTTATACTAAAGCTGATTTTGGCATTCATAAGAAAAGTTACAAAGTTACACAGAAATGAGCTTTGTTGAGAACTAGAAACTGTATTAATTCTTCCCCAGTGGACCTCTGTCTTCGATGGTGTCGCCATTATGTTGATTTGACACATTTACCTGTTTTCATAGGTTTTTATCAGGTGATATTGGCTGATGATTCTAGATTACTTTAGGGAATTTAACACTGAGAAATCTTATTGCTGCTGTGTTATGTAGCTCCTGTGGTGTGACCATAACTCACCCACATTATGAAAGCATGTCATCCTAAATCAATAGATAGCAGATTAACTTTTAGCATTAATAATTATAACTAGTTAGCAACCACTTCTAGCGATCAACCTAAGGGCTGAACATTCACCTTGTTTTATCTTTGTCTGTAATTTTAGCACTAGAAAAAACAAACCACAGTATGATTTGTACATAGTACAACAAACCATTAGTCCTTTGCAGATAGAGTGAAGAATGCTGATTATCAGGACTTTGAAATCTAAAATCTGAAAATCATGTGTTTTATATGGTTCTTATAATACAGACTTGTTCCTCTCAGAGAAAAGTAATTTAATTTTGTTGTTTGTTGTTGGTTAGTTCTTAAGTCATGTCTGACTCTTTGCAACCCCATGGACTGTAGCCCATCAGATTTCTCTTTCCATGGGATTTTCCAGGCAAGAATAATGGGGTGAGTTGCCATTTTCTTCTCTAGGAGATTTTCCCCACCCAGGGATTGAACCCTGCTTGACAACTGGATTCTTTACTGCTCAACCATCTATAGATTCTTTACTGTTTGATTAACAAAGTAATTTTATTGCAAGTAATGTGAATAGGAAAAATTTTCTGACATAGAAGACTAAATTCTTTATGAAAAAATTGTAAATAACTTATTGAAGATCAGTTACTATTATAATAGCCTACATAAATCAAGATACTTCTAAAAACATTTGCAGAAAATAATCATTGATATTGAAGTCAAAAAGACATTTGATAGGAATGGGAAGAGATCTACCTAATACTTTATATCAGAACAATCCTTGATAAATCCATGGACCTTCAGAAAAATGTACCTCAGTCAATAATGACTGCTAGAAAATGTACTGCTGTAAAACAAGCATCTAAAAATATATTGAATATCAAAAGTCTACAATAGATTCTAAATTCTGTGTCTCAACATTCCTTTATATGGCTATAGATTTTTGAATTACATTTACATTCTCCTAGTATCAAGTGTTAATTTGAAATCATTTTAGACACCTGTATTTGCATTATAATTATGTTAATGATTTTTAATTGAATGTATATACAGGTTCAATTAGTCAATTAAATTTTGGTGGTGACTGACTTCTGCAATGGAAACTCTTTTGATAACAACTGCCTATCAAGTATCTTTCTGTATCTCTGAGACTTCCTGGACTGACTTCCCCCAAACCAAAATTATGCTCTTTGGATAAAGGTTGAAGATGTTTATCAGATTATTTGAATGCACATAGAATTACTCTACTGCTATGAATTTTAGCTTCTTTGCTGTGTATTCTTCTAGGAACAAAATAAATTTTTTATGGATGTTTTTCATTTTCCAATTCTGCAAATACTTACAAATTATACCTGCAATCTTGACCTGTATACTATATTCCAAATTGTGTAGCCAAAAAATAAATGACATTTTAATGAACCCTGGCTTTGGCTGAGACTTTCTAATATTTAGGTCTCACCTAAAGCATCATCATCAGATCAAGGGCTTTCCTTAATCCCCCATTATAAATTAATCCCTCCCACATGGTCACTTATCATCACATTAATCAACTTGGATTAGATTCATATATTTTATGATAATCTGATATTATTTGTCTATTTATTTATTTTCTTAATTTTTATTTGTCTGTATTTTCCAACAGAAAGTAACTTTCCCAAGAGCTGGTATCTCTTTTGTCTTGTTCAACATTTTGTTCCCAGAACCCAGAACAATGTGTGACATATAGAAGGTGCTCATCAATTATCTGTGGCATGAATAATTTTCTCCTCTCATATATGTATTCACCACATTACTCAACCAATTTATTGTCATAGAGATGCTCCCAAGGTAATCTTTATTCCACATTTATGAACTACCTGTTCAGTACAACCTCTGCACCAGGTAAATTGTTATGGGGTCTGTCCCATGCATTGTGGGATGTTTAGCAGCACCTTTGGTCACTATCTACTAGATGTCAATGGCATAAAAATTCCTCCATGTGTTCTCCTACTTCCATTTCCATAATGCCTTTCCATTCCCATTGACAGTTTATGTACTCAAGCTCTTTTCAACATGTCTCTGGATCGTTGTACTTCCTTCACATGCTTGATTGATTTGCTGAATAACAATCCATTACCCAGCTTCTTTCTCTACCCTGTTTCAGCAAGCTTAGGTAACATTATTATCAAAAGAGACTGAAACATGTAATATGTTGATGCATTCTGTCCTTTCTGATGGAGTTTCCTATTCTCTTTTCTAATAGGAAGTTGATGATTTTCCCTTTGACTCTTGGTTGTGCTAAAATGAGCTATTTCTTCATATAAATGTTATTATTCTCTTCTATTGTGAATGACTACCCACTGAGTCATATGCTTGATCTTTTATCAATAATTTATTTTCTATGCTTACCATTGCTGGCATTTCCCACATATTTTGAAGCCACAGAGTCAGTATGATTGGTCTTATTTTGTCTAAAGAAATAATTTCAAATTCTTTAAATCCCATCTTGTGGCAACAGATTTTGGTTGATTCATTTTAATCATATAAAGGGTGATGCCCTGAGATGGTGAGTGAAAGCATATTGAATGTCTCATACTGAGTTTCTGTTGGTGTTTGCAAAAACAGTCTGTGTTTACATTTGTATACATGTTCAGATTATTTTTAATTGCACAAAGATTATGGCATTTTCAGATCCTTGATAATGACTCATGTCCTTATGCATAAACAAATACACACATATACAATTATTTTTATACCAAAAGAGATTAAATATACATTTAAGTTCTATTTTCTTCCACTCTAAGCCAAAACAATTTATAATAGTTGTACCAAATTGTCTAAAAAGGGCAGAATTAAGTTTATTAAGTTATACTGATGAATGTATTTAGTAGTTGCTTTTTGGGGGCTTCCCTTGTGGCTCAGCTGGTAAAGAATCCACCTGCAATGCAGGAGACCTGGATTAGATCCCTGGGTTGGGAAGATTCCCTGGAGATGGGAAAGGCTACCCACTCCAGTATTCTGGCCTGGAGAATTCCATGAACTGTATAGTCCATGGGGTCACAAAGAGTCAGACATGACTGAGCAACTTTCACTTTCACTTCTTTAACTTAATTTCTGAATATTTCTTGTTAAATGTATAACTTTATATAGTCATCATATATAGTGGAAACACATTCATAAAATTCTTCATTTTGTATATATGTATATATATAATGCATTACATAATAAAGTTTAACATTAATTTTTCAAAGGAAAAATAAGTCAAATTGTATTTTCCTTTTTAAAGACATTTTTCTAGGTAGAAATTAAGATATCTTTTAGAATTTTTCAAATAAGTGTTCAATGAAATAACTTACATCCTAAATCGCTTCAGCCTTTCTCGACACTTTGCAACCCCACGGACCATATCCCACCAGACTCCTCTGTCCATGGTATCCTCCAGGCAAGAACACTGGAGTGGGTTGTCATTTCCTTCTTCAGCGGATCTTCCCAACCCACCACAAATTCACAGTGTATTTGAAATTAGATCATTTATCAGTGTAGTGTTTTAATCTGAATCATTTAAAATAAGGGTAAAGTGGATTTTTTCCACTTTTGTGAAGATCACTTTTATCATATAGTAAAATGTCAATGATTATATTTTTTAGCTATTAGATTTAGTATAATTTTAGACTTTTGTACTCATTTAAATTTATATTCAAATAATTAAAAAATCAATTGTTACTATCCCAATAGAGATGAAAAAATACTATTTTAAAATGAAAATATGCATGCTTCATTTGTTAAGGTAATTAAAATATATGAAAAAAGTATACAAATGTGAATATTTTAGAGCATAATAACAAATTAAGAGAGTATCTAAAATTTATTCTATATGATTAATTTCCCATTTGCCTAAATTATGTTTTCTTTGGGTAATGTTCTATAAAGTTATACAAATGGACTGATGTACCTTTCTTGATTTTGTTAAGACATCATTTACAAATTAAAATTTTATTCCAAAGACTTGAGTTCCAAAACATAGATATTTTTCTGACAACAAATAGTAAAATAGGTTAATTACAGATCAAAATTAAATTATATCCATTCCATTCAAGTCCACTATAACTTTATCAAAAGATTTATCAAATGTGAAACTGTTTTACTTATGAGAGACAATCCAGTAAAAGTGAATTGATATATTTATAGTTAATTTTTTAAATAAAGAACTCTCAGATTCCTAAATCTCTTACTTAGTTTTCCTTTTTTTAATTTGCCCTTTCAGAATTCCTAACAGTTTGTTATCTTTTGTTTTTATATTAACATGGAAATTGAATCAAGAGAAATAATTTAAAGTAGAAATTATGTAACTAGAATGACAAGTTACTTTTCTTTTCTACAATTAAAAAAGGTTTTAAACATGACCTACCACATAATATTTGTCCTGATTAAATGTATCATTTCAGTTTAACTTTTGCAAAATTAATTATGGCCATTTTTTTATTTATAGTTTAAATATTTTATAGAATTTCGTTACTACACAAACATGAGTGTAATTAATTAAGTAAAGTTCTTTGAAAATAGATTTTTGGCAGGTACAAGCAGACCTTCAATTTGAAAAGCACACTTGAACAATAATTATAAATAATAGTTTAGTGTCCCAGAGGGTCTTGTCAGGGCAATCATTTATCTGTGTAAGAGTCTGTCATAAATTTTGAATGAAAACCGAGGCACCAAATGTCTGGCTTAAATACTGACTTCTCTGAAGCTAAAAAGAGATGTCTCCTGAATTCAGTTGCCTTTCTTTTATTTGGCTTTCATACACTGTCTCCCCTTCATGTGACTGTCTCAAGCAGACAAAAGAAAATAGGTGCTACACTTTGAGAGAGCACAAGTGACAGGCATTAGGACCTCTCAACTGTGGTCTCGGGCACCCAGGGTACTGCAGGTGGGGATGACACAAGGCTGAGGAACATCTGCTTTGCCCTGATGAGAGCTGATGATAGCGCTCTGTTATCCTGTAACAAGCCTGCCATTTTTTTAAAAAAGATTGGAGACAGTTCTATCACAAACAGAGCTAATATGCCAGTAGAAGAGACCATAGCCCATCTGTGCACGAAGAGCTACCCAGTCAAATAAAATCTTATTTTCCTTTCATGTAATCCACAATGCTGAAGGGCAAAAAGTGTCATCTTGGATAACACAAAAAAGATAGAAATAATACAAAGCTGATATATGCTCGATAGCACTACACTGTCACTTCTCAGAATATGTATTAAACACCTCATTTCAGCTAGGCATGGACTGAGCTATCACTAAAGAGCCACTGTGACCTGGTCTGTTGTAAATATTATGCTTTATGAATTGATTAACAGGAGAGATTTATCTCAGGAATTTAAATTAATATGTTGGCTTTCTGAATGTTGTCAACTTTTGGCATATTAATCTTATAACTGCTAGGGTTTGTTATTTGTAACCCATGCAGATTTCCCTTTCTCAATAGACTACAGCATTTTTGAGGCTGGAAAGGTGTTTTAGAAATCTCTAATCACTAACATTTATGCCTGACAAGTGTTTCCTAAATGAATCTAATAATCACAGAAGAAATTGCTCATATTTCTCAGTGACTATTTTGTCCATCAGAAAGTCAATGCAAATAACCTTGAATGTGAACCTGAAAAGATTTTATTTTACTGAAAAACTGAAGGCAAAATTTATTGAAGATTTAATTTTATTGAAATATGACACTTCTTTAGTGTTCTTGTTACAGCTAACTTGGGTTTCTGTGAGAGGCTTGATGTCTTGAGTCAGAATGTCCTGATCATCTACAAGCAGCTTCCAAAAATATGAGAACTACTGTTGTCAAAACTGACATTGTAAAGAATTCTGTGAGTTCTTTGATATTCCAGTGACCATTGGCAAGTCCTATTTTAGCTGTGGTGCACATTGATAAAGAACTGAAAATGAGGACTAAAGAATTTTTCTAAATTGATGAAAATAGGTGTAAACTCATTATAGATTTTCAAACTATAAAATACTCAGAAGAGGATATTTATAGATTTTCAGTTAAGGTAGCATAGCAGTATCTATTTTTTTTTCATTGTCCAACGTATTTTTTCTCATATTGAAACTTCAAAGAGATTGTATTCTTTTAATACTAACATTGAGTAATTAGGTTCTGCTGATATTTTTATACAGGATAGATTTTTAAAATTGTTTCAATTTACAAATATCTTTTTGTTCTATTTTTAATCACTTGTCTAATATTTTAGATCAAAGTTCCAAAAAGCAGATCATAATTTTCGGAGAGGGTTGCAAGGGAGGTGTCGATTCTGAGTATTTCTATATCTTTGCACATGTTAAAACGACACAATCTGAAATGCACTCTCTGAGCCTTTAAAGCCAATTATGAATCAAGGAAGCCTGGCTCTTCTTCCTGACCAAGAGGAAGTCACCCAAGCGCAATATTCTATCTCCTTAGAGAGTAATTTTTCCTTAATGGGTTTTACTTCAGTGACTCATACTGATTATGTAAGATGCAACACAATTAAATAGGCTTTGCACGCATGTACATGTGTATCTGGAACAATGCAACGACATTTGCAGTCGCTTCTTTAAATAGCTTTAAAAAAAAGGAACAAGCAACAGCATAGAGATTACGGAGAGCCACTTGAGTGGAGAAGAGCGGGAAAGGCTGGTTAGGACAAGAACTTCAGCAGAGGGAAACCGCCAGGCTCCCGAGAAGAGGCTGATTGTTTCTGTGAGGTTAGGAGTCAGAAGGCAGACAGGAGAGATGGGGGCTAGGGAAGCGATTTGAAAAGAGTCAATTAAGTCCAGAGAGGCAGGGAAGTGGTTCCAGATGGCAGGTAAAACAGGAGAAAAAGAAAGTGGTGGAGTGGAGAGAGGTGAAGAAGGCGAGGGTGCCTGGGGAAAGAGCCTAGGGAGGCTTTTAAATCTGAATTTAATGATAGAAGAAAACAAGTACAAAGAAGTGAATGTTCTGAAACAACTTTCAATCACAATCTAATGTAATTGAAGATCAGAGATTTAAGTATATTTGCAGCTATTGATGGAGTCCAATAGCATTAGTCTTTATAGGAACCTTCTCCTTTATGCCCTAGGATCACCTGTCACCACCAAAGTCTATGATCTCCTTACGAAGAAACTTACAACTTATAGGCTTATGGTCCACATTTTAAAATGTCCCAGTATACTTTTCAAAATTATTTAACCCTATAATCACGAGTTTACATGTATTAACAAGAAACAGAAAAATAAGTTATAAATTTACATTTTCCAGAAATTCCCTTGTCAACCTAACAATTTTCTTTATGGGGATTAAGATGTAAGAGAGTAAGAAACCTCTTATAAGAGTGCCCTTGATTTCTGTCTTCTGTTCAAAAAATGGTGATGGCAACTCTTAGAATGGCAGAGTTTTCCCAGTATAACACAGGATCTGTTACTTTAAATAGCAAATTAGAAGCAATGGGAATCAAGTATCTGTTTATTCCTGCTCTCTTGTGAGGAGCTCTTTCAGCAGCACTGAAGAAAGTTGGTAAATGTTGAAGCTTACTTATTTATTAAATACTTACTTGGTTGCAATTTTTATTGAGCGTGTATTATGGATTAGAAACAGTGCTGTGTACTAAGAATATAATGATTAATCAGGCAAAGTTGCTACTCTAAAGAAGTATTTACAAAAGTGAAGGCATTGAATTCAGAGGAACTACAAAACCAAACTGAAAAAAACTGTCAGAGAAATACAGGGAAACATAAAATCATGCCTCATTAGTCACCGAGACATCAAAGATGGCTCCTATGGTAAGTGGATTCCGGAGCTCTCCATGTCATGCCCAAAGCATTGTCATATTGTTTCCTCTAAGAGGAGAAACAAGAATTCCAATGAGTTCCCCGTAGCTATTCAAGTTTTCTAATCTCACAGCAGTGTAATTTAGTTCCTTAACAAAAAAAAATTAAGCCCTTGGAAGTGTTACTGAAAGTTGGGTCTGGCTGCTCACTGCTCAAAAGCCAAAATTCTAGAGGCCAGGTTGGTAGAAGGGAAAAGTTTGCTTTATTTTGGATGCTAGCAAATGGAGAGAGGGCAGATTTGTGTCCAAAGGCCGACTCCCCTACTGACTGTCAGTGGGCAAGAGCTTTGAAAGGGGAGTTTCAGGCACATATAGATAGAGGGAAGGGTCACATGCAGAAACAGTACAGTCAGCTCTCAGAGTCATCTTGAAATTGGTCATGCAGTGGTCTGATTAGTGTCATCTTGTTTACTTCAAGTACAGTTAGTTTTCACTTCCAGAGTTGGTGTGTTCCCATTTCTTTGAGGCAAATTCTCTGAATGGTGGAAGCTTATGTCATGGCTACAATCTGGTCAGTCTTTTTCCACCTCATAAGGGTGTCAGTATCTATAAGACTGCTCAAAGAATATGGCTCAGAATATTATCTTTAGCCCTTGAGGAAGAACTAAAGGACTTTTTCTTTGCTTAATGACAAAACTATTATGTTGTCTTAACTACTTCCCTTTGATTCTGCATTTTCTCACTTTAGTGATTAAATGTATTCTTTACCTAAAGTTTTCTATAGACAGAAGGCAGGCAGAGGACATGGGGGATAAGGACCATACGGTCCTGCTGTTTCAGTAACTGGTCCATGTATCTTATTACTTCACTCAGAATCATTCAGTACTGCTACTAGAGGGCAGGGTGCTAGAAGTTGTCTGCGAAGACCTTGAATAACAAAAATAGTACTGCAACCAAGGTAACAAAACTTTTAAAGAAATAATCTTGTGTATGGCAGAGTAATATCAATATTTTAAAAGATCTATCAGTTCCCTTTCTTGCATGGTCTAGATCAGTGGTTCCAAAACATGACTTCACCGTGTAATTGTCTGGGGAGATTCCTGTAAGAAGACACACTTACACACACATCCCCACCGAGACCTACGAGATAGCCACGGTCAGTGATGAAGCAATTTCTGTGCATATATATATTAGATTCCATATACATTAAGTTCCCCAAATGACTTTCTTGTATAAAACCATTTGAGATTTTGAAATATTAGTTTAGAGGGAAACGATTGGCATTTGGAGCCAATGATAAGTCCTCAATCCATCAGTAAATAGCTCTGTTCCCTTCTCTGTGACTCATGACCTACCATTTAGCCCTGGCACAGAACAACTATGCCCAGAACCTTTTGTTCTCCTGACTCACACGATTCAGGTTCCAGGGCACTGCTTCTTCATATCTCTTTGCCCAATACACTCAAAACAAATGGCAGTTGAATCCAATGCCATCCATGAAGGTCTGTGAGTTTTGCTGCTGTCAACTTTGGAGATGGATCAGGTTTCGGAATGCGAGGAGGACTTCAGAAGCAGAAGAGCTTGAGTAGGAGGAAATATAAGTTAATTAACCTTTCAAATCATTCCTTTCAGAGAGAATAAATTCAATAGAAACTTGCATAATGAGATATTATTTTCTTGCATTTTTTTGTGTTCTGATTTATTGTTCAAGAGGTACCTACGGTTTAGTATGGTTTTTGCAAAAATCACGTCTGAAGAATTTTGCACTATAAAATAATTTATATTATTCTTAAATGTATATGTGCTGAGATATAGCATGAAGTATAATTCTGATGCTTTATACGCACTGCTAGATTGATATTGAATTCTAGAACTCACTAGAGGACATACATGAAAAATGTACAAAAAAGTTTACATTTACTAAATTACATTCTTAATAACAACATATAAAATTTGTGAATTTTGAATGTAATTACACTTTAATTATTTCATCTGTTAGATTAGAGACTGGAAAACTATAGCCCATTAATTTTTTTTTGTAAATAAAGTTTTATTAAAACACAACTTCCCCTTTTGGTTTACTTTTTGTTATGCTGCTTTAGTGTTATGGCAAAATTGAGTCGTTAGGAGAGACTGAGGGTACAGAATGAAGCAGGGCAAAGGATAATAAAGTTTTGCCGAAAGAATGAACTGGTCATAGCAAACACCCTCTTCCAACAACACAAGAGAAGACTCTACACGTGGACATCACCAGATGGTCAACACGGAAATCAGATTGATTATACTCTTTGCAGCCAAAGATGAAGAAGCTCTATACAGTCAGCAAAAACAAGACTGGGAGTTGATTGTGGCTCAGATCATGAACTCCTTATTGCCAAATTCAGACTTAAATTGAAGAAAGTAGGGAAAACCACTAGACCATTCAGGTATGACCTAAATCAAATTCCTTATGACTACACAGTGGAAGTGAGAAATAGATTTAAGGGACTAGATCTGATAGACAGAATGCCTGATGACCTATGGACGGAGGTTCGTGACATTGTGCAGGAGACAGGGATCAAGATCATCCCCATGGAAAAGAAATGCAAAAAAGGCAAAATGGTTGTCTGAAGAGGCCTTACAAATAGCTGTGAAAAGAAGAGAAACAAAGGAAAAAAGGAAAGATATTCCCATTTGAATGCAGAGTTCCAAAGAATAGCAAAGACAGATAAGAAAGCCTTCCTCAGTGATCAATACAAAGAAATAGAGGAAAACAACAAAATGGCAAAGACTAGAGATCTCTTCAAGAAAATTAGAGATACTGAGGGAACATTTCATGCAAAGATGGTTTTGGTAAAGGACAGAAATGTTATGGACCTAACAGAAGCAGAAGATATTAAGAAGAGGTGGCAATAAAACACAGAAGAACTGTACAAAAAAGGTCTTATGACACAGATAATCACCTTGATCACTCACCTAGAGCCAGACATCCTGGAATGTGAAGTCAAGTGGGCCTTAGAAAGCATCATTACAGACAAAGCTAGTGGAGGTTATGGAATTCCAGTTGAGCTATTTCAAATCCTGAAAGATGATGCTGTGAAAGTGTGGCACTCAATATGTCAGCAAATTTGGAAAACTCAGCAGTGGTCACAGGACTGGAAAAGGTCAGTTTTCATTCCAATCCCAAAGAAAGGCAATCCCAAAGAGTGCTCAAACTACCGCACAATTGCCCTCATCTCACATGCTAGTAAAGTAATGCTCAAAATTCTCCGAGCCAGGCTTCAGCAATACGTGAACAGTGAAATTCCAGATGTTCAAGCTGGTATTAGAAAAGGCAGAGGAACCAGAGATCAAATTGCCAACATCCACTGGATCATCAAAAAAAAGCTAGAGAGTTCCAGAAAAACATCTATTTTTGCTTTATTGACTATGCCAAAGCCTTTGACTGTGTGGATCACAACAAACTGTGGAAAATTCTGAAAGAGATGGGCATACCAGACCACCTGACCTGCCTCTTGAGAAACCTGTATGCAGGTCAGGAAGCAACAGTTAGACTGGACATGGAACAACAGACTGGTTCCAAATAGGAAAAGGATTATGTCAAGACTGTATATTGTCACCCTGCTTATTTAACTTATATGCAGAGTACATCATGAGAAATGCTGGGCTGGAAGAAGCACAAGCTGGAATCAAGATTGCCGGGAGAAATATCAATAATCTCAGATATGCAGATGACACTACC